>NW_004524790.1:2189488-2194833 GCF_000260255.1 Octodon degus
GGCGGGCGGGGTGGGGGAGGCACTGCAGAGTGGTGGGGGGCGGCCCGAGGGGCTGGGCTATCATTTTAATATTCGCTATTCTTTTTTATCTACATCTTCTTTAGGTGCAGATGAGCAATTCTTTTATGATTCTGTCATTTGCTTTTGTACCTGAGAGGTTATTTCTGATCTGATTTCCACCATAGCCTGATGGAGTTGTTTCTTTAGTTCAGTGGTTATCATTTCAGAAATTACATGTGTGTGACTTCAAAGTTCTTCTATGACCTTTTCTCCTGGACTTGTTTTGAGTGGGCTTGAGATCTGGGAGTACCTTTTGCTCCTTTCTGTTGACATTTTGGAAGCTCCCAACGTTCATCCTGACTCTGCGGTGACGGTTGGGGGGTGTGGTGTGGTTGAGCAAGGCTCCCACAAGAGTGAGAGGATGGGGTGGGCTCACCAAAGCTCCCACTGTGTGGGCTTCAATGTGACTTCCACCTGGTGGAGGCAGGAGGGGGACAAACCACAGCTTGAGAAGGTTCCAGTGATGATGAGGACAGGCTGAAGCTCCACAAGGCTCTCTCTATGGTGAGTGGTTCTGTGGTAGGTTTCACCAGTGCTGCCCCTACTGGTGGGACAGGCAGCAAAAGCTGAGCAGAGCTGTGCTGATACAGTGGGAGGAGAGGGAGATGCAGCTGGCTGGGCTCTGGAGAGGGTGAGGGGCGTGGGGCAGGGCTCGTCAGGTCCCTGCCACTGTCCTCTGTGCACCTGGACTATAGCAGCAGCTGCAGAAGTTTCACTTTTTCTTTGGAGGAGAAGCTTCGCCTACCCCCTTGTTTATCCATTGCTAGGCTTCCCGTGCAGATTCTGCAGCCTTCCTGAACAGAACCTCAGCTTCCTGATACAGACTTGTAGGGGCCTCCTCAGGAGCACCAGGCCCTCCCGCCTCTGACTGCCTCCTCCTCTCTCCAGAATGTAGATGGCCTTTTGCATTCCCGAACCCTGACTCTTCAGGCAGGCATTGTAAGCCATACATTTGGTGTCCTCAAATATGTTCTTACACAGTGGCAAGCTACACTCCTCTTTGCTCTTTTTCTTGGCAGTGCTCCATCTAGCCCAAGCAAAAGGCCTGTTTTTCTCCCCATTCTTTCATTTGACTCCTTTGCATTTTCTTTGGTACCCTCAACTTACTTTTCTTTCAATTCTGGCTGCCAGGGGAAAAAATACCCAACAGCTACAAACTCAAGGAGGAAAGTTTTAGCTCAGCTCACAGTCTATAAAAGCTTCAGTCCCCAGACAGCTAACTCCAGGGCAGAGCAAAAAGGCAAGCAGGGCAGAGAGAAATAATTTATGATGCAGCAGGCAGCAAACAGGAGAGCCTGGCTTGCCCTGTCACCCCAGCCAGGCTGCAGGTCTTGTGGCTGGTGCCCTTCCTGCACAGGATGGATCTTCTGCTTTCAGTAAATCCATTCAGCCACACTCATCACTGTGCTATCGCCAGTCAGTGGACTCATTTAGTACCACACACACACCACAGAGTAGGCAGCTCCCCAAATGTCTCCTTGTGAGCTCATGAGACTTTGGGGAACATCCAGGCGCACACCATAGCATTCACTTCATCATGAATTTGATCTCTCCTGATGCCGCTGTCTGAGATGAGTATTTGCTGCTACATCCTTTTTCATGTTTTCTTGTGGTTCTCTCTCTCTCTCTCTCTCTCTCTCTCTCTCTCTCTCTCTCTCTCTCACAATAATTCAACTGTGCAGACTTTCCAGGTGAACAGTTTAGGGCCCCACAACCTACATAAGGAGGTCCAGGGCCACCAGCAGGGGGAGAGGACATCAGGGAGGTCCCTCTGAAATGAGGACCCTGCGGATGCTCCCTGGGGAATACGGTGATACCCAGCAACGCATCTGGTCAGAGCTGTTCTTCACTGATCCTTTACCAGCTGTGGGCTGAGCCTGCCACGTGCACTGTGTTGTTCACTCCTCCCACAACGTGACAAGGACAGATTTTTTTATTCTCATTCACCAGTTAGGAAGCTAAGGTCTTCAGAGTTAAGTGACCTAAGGTCCAGCCACTCTGGGCAGTGAGCCAGGCTTGGAACTCAGCTGTGTTCACAGCCCCTCCTGAGAGAGAAGAGAGAGGAGACACAGCTCCAGACTGAGAGAAGAGCAGGGGGAAAGGCATGATGGCAGGGTGGGGCAGAGGGAGCCTGTTGGTGGGAGTTCATCCATGTGAACTTGCTCAGGGGAAAGACCTGTGGCTGGAGCGGAGGCCCCAGGGGAAGGGCAGCAGCCAGGGAGTCATGAGCACTGCCCCTAGTTTTCATGCTGTGGGGCTGTTTCCTTACCGGGTTGAGCCCAGACACCTGCTACCTGCATCCTCACATCTTCTAGTTGTGCCTTTGAAGTTCCCCTTTGGATGCAGGTGTCATGTGTGGCATTCTGAGCCCACAGTGATCTGCCTTGTCACAGAGCTGGAAAGGGTACAATTCTCTCACCCTTTTGTTTTCCAAATCATTGGGTGTTTTAGCTGTGCCACTGCTGATTCCTCTATGAGAACCTACACTATACCCCTGGACCTCAGTGTCCATGTCTGTAAAATCAGGATAATGATGGGCCACACCTCATGGTGCTATTGTTGGATGGAAGTGAACCAACCTCTGGAGTGCTTAGAGAAGTCCTGGCTTAGAGAAGTCCAGTAGTGAGCATTTTAAAGATGTGGCCTTGCTGTTCATGAATTCTTGGCTTTGACCCCTTGCTACACGCCACTTCTGCAGGAGTGACACATGTGTCTGAGTGCCATCCTTGCACGTGGCTCACAAGAGACATCTGTCAGGTTGTTCAGGAAATGGTTCAGTGGAGGGGCTGCCCCATGCAGCTGACAGGGGCTGGCTTAAAGCACCAGCTAGGTGAGGATGTGAGGAGGCAACCTGTGTGGGAGACACCTGCGACCTCTGGGTTGGCATCCTGGCTCTGCCTGAGAAATCACCTTATTGCTCTGAGCCCCAGTTTCCCATTCCTGTCTTGTCTACTTGAAGCAGGTGTGGATGGGTGGATTTTCATGTCTTCTCACTCTGAGTTCCATGTGAAGGCTTCGGGATTCTTACCTACTATCACGCTCCGTTTTTAGCGCTGCAAGGTCTGCACCTTAAGAGGATTAAAATTAAATCATTTTGCAAGTTTTAACTGGTAGCAATTGAATGTTAGCTCTTCACAGAACAGTTTTGACAAAAGTCAGGACCGTAAAGAATTGGGTTATTTTGCTGAATTTCAGTAGCTATAATATTCGGACTAGCATTGAGTATGAAAAGGCTCTTTAAAGACTTCTCCAAATACAGCTTCTCTAACAGCAATGGAACAACCATCTCTGACAAAATGAAACAAAAAAGAGGATATAAATAAAGGACCATTTTAGTAAAAGAAATATATGTATATACAAGATAGTTAGGCTAGATAAACAGCTACTTTCTCTTAGTTCAATGAGAAGAAAGGTTTGTACTAATAATGTTTAGACAAGATTTCATATCTACATCTTGTCCTCTGAATAACTAGTATGAAGACAACAATTATTGTAACTGTCCTTCTAACCTGTCCTTGATTATTGTATTGATTATTGTAACTGTCCTTCTAACCTGTTTTGAAACTGTTTCATTGCTATTTTATCTTTTTTTCTCATTAAAATGAATAAAAAATTAAAAAATATATAGGAGCATACACATGTACATTATGCTTATGTTTATAGACATGTTTCTGTATAGAGATTATTGATAACACAGAGAAATATGTGGAATCTGGAAAGTTTGAATAAAAATTGTCTTACATTTTCATAAAAAAAGAGAATTCCTTGCCAACCATGGGTCTTCAGATGCAGCTGTGGGCCAGGAGTAGAGTGTAGGGAGGTGAACAGCCCAGCCTTGATCCTGCATCTGAGTTCGTGCTGGTTTCTAGGAGAGTTATCTCAGAGAATCACGTTATCTTCAAATACTCTCATTGCAATCTGTAAAACTGTGGAGAGTGATGGCTCCTACTTAGGCTGCTGCAGATGAAGCACCATAGGTCTAGCATGATTCAGCCACCCAGTAAATGCTCCAAAATCTCCTTTCTTTCCACTCCACTTACCCTAAAATGTCTCACGTGTTCCTCAAAAGCCTTGTTATTGCACCATGGAGCCCTGTGTGCAACTGTAGATTCATCTTTGGATGAGTTTAGCATCTAAATGTGCTGCTAGCAGGTGGAGCCTGACTGGAGGTGGATTCCTGAGAACCTAACTTGAAAATCTGTGTCCTCTTCCCGGAGTGTCCTTGTGGGGTCCTTGCTTCCTCACTTCTATGGTTGAAAGCTTTCTTTTGTGATATCCTTCCATGCTGCCTTCTGCCTCAGAGCCTGCTGACCTACAACTAAATCTACAAGCTGGAATAAACCTCTCTTCCTATGAGTTGCAGGTGTTCAGCAATGAAGTAGCTAATATAGATTTAGGAACTAGAGATTTGGAGTCACTGCTGTCACTGTACCTCCTCAAACAGTTTGTAAGCATTTGGAACTGGTTTGTGAGGGATTTAGAAAGGATTGATGGTGCCAGGTAGGGAAATTCTAGTATATTCAAATATAGAAAATAGAGACCCAAGCAGGGAAGCAAAAAGCTCAGGTGGTTGAGAATTTACTTCAGCAGGAGAGACAGTCCTACCAGAAGCTGGGGCTGTGCAGAGTTGAGGGGAACACAGCGGGGGTGTTCAGGTGTATTTCTGTAAGTCTCTTTAGGGTGAGGCAATGAAAAATTTATTCTACTTTGTAATTTCAGTGTATTGAACTTTCGATGGAAGGTATTGGACTCTCTGAAGACAGCAAGAAAGAATGACACACTTTGTCTGTGTTTACTCCCTCACTCCCCTGCACCCTTCAGTCCCATCCGTGTGTGTGTGTGAACTCTGCTCACATTTTTGTGCCTGTAAGGCTCTGTTCCACCCACCCCCATTCTTCCATCCTCTGATCCTTATAACCACTCCTTCAGTCTCTTTAAATATCATCCTGTTTATTGCATATGCATACTCAAAAATCCAATACAAAGGAGAACTATTTTTTCATTTATTGAAAATAGATATCAAATATTGCATTCAGATATACTCTCAACAGTGTCAAAAATCTATACCCTGGAGACAACTCGGAGCCCACTGGATCCTGAATAGACCCAGAGCACAGGCCCTGCGAGTGAGTGAGACCGCCAGGGGCCCGTGAATCTTCATTCGACCCAGAGTGCAGGCCCAGTGAGGAACCCTTCAGCAGAACTCCCTGCAAAGAGGCTAGAGGCAAGACCCACCCAGCTGATTCAGGAGCAGAACATCTCGCCACAGGGGCACAACAGATTCA
>NW_004524790.1:2201739-2202751 GCF_000260255.1 Octodon degus
AAAAAAAAAGAAACAGGTTCAAAGTGATATACAGGAAATTAAAACCTCAATCACTTGCTGGCAAAACCATTAGAGTGAAAGTGAAAATAGACTTTCTCACCTTAAAGACACCATTGCGGCTAGTGAAAAAGTAAGAAAAAAATCTCTTAAAAAACAACTAGGATGCAGGAAAAAATAATTCAATACCTGCTGGATGATGTAAAGATGAACAATGTGAGACTAATAGGCGTCAATGAGAATGAGGGAGTCAATACAAATGATATAAAAAGAATATGGGCAGAAGTAATAGCCGAACACTTCCCAAATATGGGGCAGACAATCTGACATTGACATAACAGAAGCGTATAGAACTCCAAATAACATCAACTCAATGAAAACAACACCTAGACATATAATAATCAAGATCCCAGAAATTCAGCATAGGAACAGTATACTAAAAGCCACAAAAGGGGCTGTGGAGATGGCTTAGTGGAATAAGCGCTTCCCTGGCAAGCGCAAGGACCTGAGTTCAATCCCCGGTTCCGAAAAAAAAAAAAAAAGCCACAAAAGAAAAGAAATAGATTACATTTAGAGGAAAACCCATTAGAATAACAGCAGATTTCTCTTCCCAAATCATCAAATCAAGAAGAGCATGGAGCAAAGTACTTCAAGTTTTATAAGAAAACAAATTCCAACCCAGACTGATATATCCTGCAAAACTCTCTTTTAAGTATAATGGAGAAGTGAAATACTTCCATGATAAAGAACAACTAAAGAATTTCATGATGACAAAGCCAAGCCTACACAGACTATTAATGATGTTGTAGAGAGGGAGCAAATAGATCACAGCCCCATGAATGAGAATGGAAAGAACCCACCAAATAGGGCAAACAGTTAAACACAGGAGAATAAGAGGCATATAATAGTAGTCTTTCAGTTATTCTTTTGTGTTTAGCAGCAAAATATTTCCATCAGCACACCCTACAAATGGACTTCTCTTCCACCCTATGGGTCATGATTCCACCTGAGTCTA
>NW_004524790.1:2203532-2206321 GCF_000260255.1 Octodon degus
TTCTACTTCCCTGTGCTTCTGTCTTCCATTTTCCTTGTTCCCTTTGTCCTTTTGATTTCTTGTGTTGAAAGCATACGTATACGTCTCCTAAGACAATTTTAGCTTCCGTGTACAAGGTTTAATGAACGGTAATTCAAGTTCAACGGCTTGTGCTTCCTGTTAATTTCTTTTCTATCAATCATGATTTTTTTAAAGAGTAAAAATATTTATTAAACAGACACAGATAGTATTGTAAAATAAAATTTAAGAAACATTTGACTACTTTCAAAGTTACCTTTAGCACAAAAACTCAAATTGACACTTATGTTCATGATTAAACTCAACATCGTTTATTCAGAAAACATAGCAATCATGATTTAGAAAATTTTATTTACTAAAACCTAAAAGACGTTGCTGGGTGCATTTTTTATAAGTGCACATGATTATCTATCTATCTAAACTACTATATAACTACTATATATCAAATCAGTATAAATATGTATGATAGGAATTCATATATTTTGAATATATAATATGCAAATTAACTATATAGTACAACCTATTGCTATTGGCACATTTGAAGAATATCGAAATCGTATGGCATGAGATACTCCGTTTTTGTTCTGTGACTTCTTTTTTTCTACATTTAGTACAGGGTCTGCAGGGTCTACAGGGTCTCTCTAGGTAGATCGGACTCGCAGTGGTTGTCCCGTTTTCAGCCTCGGAAGTGCTGAATTACACGCGCGCCGCCACGCCCAGTCTCAATAGCTGTCTCAGCGCGCCCCGGGGGCGGGGCCCGCATGGCACGCTGGGGTCTGTGACCCTTTTTTAAAAATCTAAATCACTTAAGCTCACCTAAACTGTAGATTAATTCACTCCCTCACTCCCTCTCTTGTCGTTAACAGTAAAACCTAGGGAAGAAAACAAAGCCAAGCAAAACAGCTTAGGAAGTAAGGTAAACATCCAACCACAATATCCTGTAACCAGGAGGTGGTCTACAGTGCCCGGAGAATGTAAACTCTATAACAATTTTGTGACAATTCCACGGCATTCCCAAGATTGTGTAAGTATGGTTGCTATAGATACCTAAAATATACAACCTGAAAGCAAAATGCAGGCCAGTACTGACGATTTTGAAGTTCTGACCCAAAGTCAGGGCTGCATTTGTGAGCTCCCAATAAAGCTTCCTTGTTCCTACACACTTGGCTCTTGCGGGGGCTTATCTTCACTCTGTCATTTGCCACTTCAATGCTGAGGTAAAATTAAGTCGCATTGTAGTGAACAACAGCAATAATAGGAAAGGAAAAGATTAAGCAGAGCGGTGATCCCGGTCAGTCATATTTTAATAAACAAATTCAAGTATTTACAACAGCATAATTATGAGAAGTAAAGTCTTCAGTATCAGTTTCCAGTACCCTCTCTGTTCCATGTCCCAACTACCCTCCCACATGGAGAATTTGAATGACATTGAGCCTTAGATTGGTTACCTGGGAAACTGTGTAAGTGAGAATGTGCCATTTTAATCTTTCTGTTGACCTTAATCAGAATTTATGTTCCCCTTGGTTTGAAGTTGACCTTGTCAGAAACCAGAATAGCTACCCCTGCTTTTTTCTGTGTACCTGTTGCATGGGGTATTGTTTTCCATCCTTTGATTTTCAATCTATTAATTTTTTTTTTCAGTTAAATTTGTTTCTTGTATGCACCATATTGTTGGATTTTGTTTATTGGTCAACTCTGCCAGTCTCCTTCTTTAGATTGGAGAAGTGAGGCCACTGCTATTGATTGTAATGGATACACATTGGTTTATCTTTGTCGTGTCTACTGTAGAACCCCTACTTTCCTCTCTGCTTCATTGCTTGCTCTGCTTTGTGGTTCTCCTCTGTTGTTCTTATAGTTGTGGTTGTACTTGTCTCTAAAATATCTGTCATACTCTGGTTTCTCTTCAGATCGTGTAAATCTTTCGCCTTTTAAAATATCTGTCAGTACTCTGTGGGGTTTGTTTGGTGGTCATGAATTTCTTCAGTTGTTCATTTTCATGGAAGTATGTTCTCTCCCTATTAAATTTGATAGTGTTTCAGGGCACATCAATCTGGGTTGAAAGTTGTTTTCTTTAAGGACTTGAAATATCTCATTTCAGGATCTTCATGATTTGATGGTCTGTGTTGAGAAATTTGCTGTGATTCTGATGGGCTTTCCATTATAGCTGATCTACTTCTTCTCTCTAGAGGCTTTTAAATTCGATTCCTTTGCTGAATTCCTGGGATCTTGATTATTATGTGTCTGGGTGTAGATTTATTTTGATTATGGCTAACTGGAATTCTCTATGTCTCACCTAACTGTATGTCATACTTTTTCTCCATGCTGGTGAAATTTTCTGCTACTACATCTGTAAAGTCTTTTTTGTGTCATTTATGTTGATTCCAGGTCTTTTGTTGATATCTATTAGCCTGACATTATTTTTCTTTGCATCATTTTGAAGCTGTTGTGCTGTTATTGTCTGGTTCCTTGTACTTTGAAAGAAACCTCTCCTTTCACTTTCACTGGCTGCAATGCTATCTTCAGGGTCTGAGATAGTATCTTTAGTTTCATTTCAGAGTTTTTTCCAGCTTTGAATGGAATTCTTAATGTTCTGGCGATCTGATTGAATCTGTTTCGTGCACTTTAGTTTTTCTTGTATTGCTCATTCGATGTTTCTATCATTTTAATATTTTTTTTTAATTTTTTTTCTACAGTTTTATTGATAAACATATAGCAATGAGACAGTTTCAAATCAAATCGGAAGTACAGTTTCAACAAATAATACACTGCAT
>NW_004524790.1:2206421-2207689 GCF_000260255.1 Octodon degus
CTGAATCGACAAGATATAACCACTCTCAGTACCCCAATAACAGCCAATGAAATACGAGATATAATTAAAAGCCTACCGGCAAAGAAAAGTCCAGGTCTGGATGGATTCACAGCTGAATTCTACACGACATTTACAGAAGATGTAGTCCCTATACTCCTCAAAATGTTCCATGAAATTGAAAAGGAAACAATCCTCCCAAAATCATTCCTGGAGGCAGGTATTATACTGTTACCAAAACCAGGGAAATACGGAACTTAGAAATGGAACTACAGGCCAAACTCCCTCATGAACATAGATGCCAAAATCCTCAATAAAATCCTACCACATAGAATACAGCAAATCATCAAGAAGATCATACACCATGACCAGGTAGGATTCATCCCAGGGATGCAAAGATGGCTCAATATTCGATAATCTATCAATGTAATACACTATATCGGTAGAGCAAAATCTAAACACCAAATGATCATCTCCATTGATGCAGAAAAGGTTTTGACAAAGTCCAACACTCATTCATGTTCAAAGTCCTACAGAAAATTGGAATAGATGGCCTTGACTTCAATCTGGTAAAATCCATTTATGAAAACCCAACAGCTAACATAATCCAAAATGGGGAAAAACTGAAATCTTTTACTCTTAGATCTGGTATGAGACAAGGATTCCTCTATCACCACTCCCATTCAATATCATTCTGGAATCATTAGCTACAGCCATTAGACAAGAGAAGGAAATAAAAAAAATAAGAATAAGCAAAGAAGAAGTTAAATTATCTTTATTTGCAGATGACATGATACTTTACTTGGAAGACCCAAAAACTCCACCAAAAAGCTACTAGAATTAATCCAGAAATTCAGTGGCATAGCAGGTTATACAGTCAATACCCAAAAGTCAATAGCATTCCTCTGCACAGACAACAAACACACTGAGAGGGAAATTATAGAAACGATACCTTTTACAATAGCACTGAGGAAAATGAAATATCTTGGAATTAACCTAACTAAAGAAGTCAAAGATCTCTTCAAGGAAAATTACAGTACTCTTAAAAAAGTGATCATAGAGGATTTCAGAACATGGAAAGATATCCCATGCTCCTGGATAGGAAGAACCAACATTGTGAAGATGGCCATACTCCCAAAATTACTGTACAGATTTAATGCAATCCCTATCAGACTACCACCAACATATCTCACAGACATACAGAAATTATTTCTAAAATTTATTTGGAACTGGAAAAGACCTAGAATAGCAAAGGCAATTGTGGGCAATAA
>NW_004524790.1:2207789-2216964 GCF_000260255.1 Octodon degus
TGTGTGTGTGTGTGTGTGTGTGTGTGTGTGTGGCCAGCTTAGCCCACCAGGGGGCGGGGCTGGTTGGCATGTGGAGCTGGGGGATTGAACTGCGGTCCCTGTGCTTTGCTAAGCTTGTTCTAAGTAGGTGCTTTAGACCACTGAGCCATCTCACCAGCCCAAATTCTTCACTTTAAAAAATGAAAGAAAATAATGAATCAGAGGTTCAAAAGCAGGTGTGAGTGTGCTGAGAGCTATGCCCACACAACTGTTGTGATTTCATTTTTCAGACAGATGCTTGAGAAATCTCCTACTAGCCCAGGATGAGGTCAAACCTGCAGTCTCCAGCTTCTGTGCCCTGCAGTGCTGGGAATACCTGCATACACTAACATATCCAGAAATGAATGCATAAGTATATATATACAGTAAA
Source organism: Octodon degus (assembly GCF_000260255.1). Classification (NCBI taxonomy): domain Eukaryota; kingdom Metazoa; phylum Chordata; class Mammalia; order Rodentia; family Octodontidae; genus Octodon; species Octodon degus. The sequence continues at coordinate 2,208,199 of NW_004524790.1, forward strand.
GAAAGTGTGGCAGGTGAACCATTTCTTATCACATTATCAGAAAGCTCTTTAAAATACCTGGCTATGAACATGACAAGAAACTTTATTGCACACATAGGGTAATGCAAATGGACATTATACACATAGACAGCTGTCATTAGTGGAGTCTGATTAAACAAGAAGTGGAAATATACATCTTGGATGAGAAAGCTTTTTATTGAATTTCTACAAGTTCTACAAATTACTCTGTAATTATCAAAGGCTCAATGCATTGGCATTATATAACAAACAGTATTTGTGCTTGTATATGAGGAACCAATTCTAGAATCTTAAAAGCCATGTGAGCCAGAGATGGTTAAAAAATAGTGTAATTGTCTGTGAGTGGTGGTTCACTCTTGTAATCTCAGTGCTTAGGAAGCTGAGGCAGGGGCACTGCTGTGAGTTCAAAGCCAGACTGGGTTACAAAGTGAATCCAAGGCCAGCCTGAACTCCATAGTGAAGCTCTGTCTCATAAGATAAAAGGTAGTGTAATTAATATTGCAAAAATGCCATGGGAGAAGATGAACATAAACCAGCCACCAAAATGTACTATAGTCAGCACATGGAAGGTAGCATATTTCTTCAAAAAGAAAAATAATTAATGAAATATATTAAAAGACTCAGAACTACAGTGACATAAAGGAATGAATTTATTTTCTTTTACATCAGAAAAGCACTGAGAAAACCAAACGGAATAAAAGATACAAGTGAATTATACAATCACAGTCAGAGACCATAAAATGAATTCAAACATAAATAGGAGGAAACACAAAAATATCCAGAATAAAACTAAAATTATGAAGATGATGACTACAGTTTCTAGGGACCATTATACTGTTAGAAAAAGAGGCATCAGCTATTATGGCTATACCTCCTGAAACATAATGTAATATGTGACCTCAATCATGGATCAGTTTCGATTTTCAGGCTCCTGTATTGCAGAAAAGAAATTAATGATAAGAAAAAAACCCAAAACAAATTAATGATAAGAAAGGCCCTTTCTCACAGAATATTTCTTGTCCCTGATTCTAGTCAGAGAATTTCTCTCTGGTCTTAACAGAATAATGTAGCACTTGGGGACAAAGATGCAGCCCAGCAGCCCTGCACTGGAGGCCAAGATGGCAAAGACCTCCATGGCCACCATGGCCTTCCCCTTGCTGCTGTGGTACACTGGCAGGAAGGTGACCCACACACTGCAGAACACCAGCATGCTGAACGTCAGGAACTTGGCTTCATTGAAGGTGTCAGGCAGGTTCCTGGCCAGGAAAGCCACAGTGAAACTCGCCAGGGCCAGGGAGCCCAGGTATCCCAGGACACAGTAGAAGGCAGTGAGGGAGCCCTTGTTGCACTCGATGATGATGTGACCCTGTTCAGAGTGTGCATCTGTGTCGATGTAAGGTGGATTTGTCCCCATCCAGACTCCATAGAGAGTGAGCTGGGTCAGCGAGCAGATGGGGATGATGAAGTTAGGGGCCCCTGATATCAACACTTTCCTTATTCTTCTGCCTGGAGCAGTGACCTTGAAGGCCAGCACCACAGTAATGGTTTTGGCCAAGACAGTGGAAACAGCCACAGTGAACACAAGTCCAAACGTGGTCTGCTGCAGGATGCAGGTGCCTGTGTTGGGCCGGCCAATGAAGAGCAAGGAGCAGAGGAAACAGCAGGTGAGGGAGATGAGCAGGGTGTAGCTGAGAGCCCTGTTGTTGGCCTTGACGATGGGAGTGTCTCTGTGATTCACAAAGAGCCCAAGAACAGCAGCTGTGAGGACAGTGAAGCTCAGGGCAGTGCCAGCCAGAGCCTTCCCCAGGGGGTCTTCATAAGCCAGAAAAGACACAACTTTTTGAAAACAGTGATTTCTGTGAATGTTGGTATACTGATGATCTGGACACTTCACACACTGCTCCATATCTGGCAAAAAACAAAATTGTCACATGTATAGGTTTATCATTTGCTATTCACAGGCCAGTCACCAGAAACACATTGGACTTGAACTGTGGTGTCACATTTCAAACTTTTGTGGTTTTATCTTTTTTATTTATTTATTTTTTCTTTTTAATGCTTGGGATAGATCCCAAACGTTTTACTCAGATATATTCACAGCCTTTTTATATTCTTTCATTTTGAGATAGAATCAGCTTAATTCACATCATTGTTGAGTACCATTTAGACATGAAATGCCTTTGCCTCAGTCTTGCGACCAGCGAGTGAGTTCCAGGCATGAATCGCCGCATCTCGTTTTTTTTTTTTTTTTCCTTCATGTATTTGGTACAGCGTCTACAGGCTCTACCAGGTCTTATTACGTAGATTGTACTCATAGTGATTCTCCTGTTTTCAGCCTCCCACGCACTGGTACTACAGGCATGTCTCAATCGCCATCTCAGTGAGCTCTGGGGGCAGGGCCAGAAGGGCATGCTAGGGATTGAACCCCAGCCGCTGTGCTCTGCCTAAGCAGGTGCTTTAGTCCACTGAGCTATCTTGCAGGCTCTCCAATATCAATTATTAATGTACATGGATTTTATACTTATAAACTGTTATCCTAGACATTGATATTAATTTTTTCCCCTTTCCAGAACAGATTTTTGTGTTTGTGCTTTCTTATCTTCATTGTATTGATCAAAACGTGAAGTGTAATGTCAAAATCATGGCCAATTGTTCTTCAGACAAAGGGCTAACATCTAAAACATATGAAGAGTTGAAAAAAAATCAGACTGTTAGAGTTGAAAGAACCAATCTAAAAATGGGCATCTGAGATGCCATCTCAGAAGAAAAAGTACAAATGGGAAATAAAGACACAGGATAAATGACAACATCACTGATCACTCTGGAGGTGCAAATTTAATGTTGAGATTCCATCTCACTCCAGAAAGAAAGAGTATTATCAACAAATTGACCAATAACAAATGCTGGAAGGGTTGAGGGAAAAAGGAACCCTTCTCCACCTTTGGTTGTTCAGGAAATGGCTCGGTGGAGGGGCTGCCCCATGCAGCTGACAGGGCTGACTTAGAGCACCAGCTAGGTGAGGATATGAGGAAGCAACCTGTGTGGGAGACACCTGCGACCTCTGGGTTGGCATCCTGGCTCTGCCTGAGAAATCACCTCATTGCTCTGAACCCCAGTTTCCCATCCCTGTCTTGTCTACTTGAAGCAGGCGTGGATGGGTGGATTTTCATGTCTTCTCACTCTGAGTTCCATGTGAAGGCTTCGGGATTCTTACATACTGTCACACTCCATTTTTAGCGCTGCAAGGTCTGCACCTTAAGAGGATTAAAATTAAATCATTTTGCAAGTTGTAACTGGTAGCAGTTGAATGTTAGCTCTTGATAGAACAGCTTTGACAAAAGTCAGGACTGTAAAGAATTGGGTTATTTTGTTGAATTTCAGTAGCTATAATATTCGGACTGGCATTGAATATGAAAAGGCTCTTTAAAGACTTCTCCAAATACAGTATCTCTAACAGCAATGGAACAACCATCTCTGACAAAATGAAACAAAAAAAGAGGATATAAATAAAGGACAATTTTAGTGAAAGAAATATATGTATATACAAGATAGAATAGATATACAGCTACTTTCTCTTAGTTCAATGAGGAAATGTTTGTATTAATAATGTTTAGACAAGATTTCATGTCTACATCTTGTCCTCTGAATAACTACTATGAAGACAACAATATATAATGCATTAATTATTGTAACTGCCACACTAACCTGTTTTGAATTGTTTCATTGTTATCTTTTTTTTCTCATTAAAATGAGTAAAAAATAAAAAAAATATGGGTACATTTTAGATATACATAGTGATCACATGCATTATGGGGAACTTGTACCTGTACAAGATATATCCCTAATCCTCTTTTTTCCCCACTCTCTTCTTGTCTCTTTAAGATTTATTTCTCTCTTTTTTTTTTTGACAAAGCTTTGTTTCCGTTTTATTCTTTTTTCATTTTTTCCTTTAGCCTTCCTTTCTTTCTCCCTGTCCCTCTCTAGCACCCCTGTTTTCTTTCACAATATCCTTCATGCACTTTGGTCCTTGTTACACTTTTGGTATCTCACAGCAGATAAAAACGCAGCATTTACACAAGTGTGTCAGATTTATTACTCTTAAGAGTTAAGAGTGAAATAAATAAAGAGTCTCAACATTCATCTATTTACCTAGAAATATCTCAAGTTTATTCTTCTTTTTCAAACGAGCAATACTCCATCTTATAAAAATGTGTTTTTTGGGATTGGCCAAATAGCTCAACAGATTAAAGGGCCTGCTTAGGCAGAGGCAGGGTCTGGGAGTTCGATCCCCAGTCCTGCCGTGTCAGCCCTGCCCCTGGGGTGTGCTGAGACAGTGATTGAGACTGGGTGTGGTGGTGTGCACCTGTAATCCCAGCACCTGAGAGGCTGTAAATAGGAAGATCACTACAAGTCTGATGTACACAGTGAGATCCTACAGATCCTGAAGACCCTGTCCTAAAAAAAAAAAAAAAAGTGTTTTATATTCATTCACTAGTTTTTTATCCATTCATCAATTTTTGGGTAGCTTGGTTATTTATTACTATAATTTGTTATACTACAAACATGGGCATGACCCATAATTTTGGAGAAGGATTTTTTTTTTTGGCTAGTTCAGGCTGTTGAGGGCAGGTTTGGTGAGGCTTGCAGAGCTGGAGATTGAGCCATGGTCCCCTGCACCTGACTGAGTTTGTCCAAGCAGGTGCTTTAAACAACTGAGCTAACCTGAAAGCCCCTATGATGTTTTAAATTCTTTTGGGTAGATACCAACAAGGGGAATGGCTGCATCGAATAGAGCCTCTAATCCTAATTTGTTGAGGAATCTTCATACTGGTTTCTACAGTGGTTGCACTAGTCTACACTCCCACCAAAGGTGGAGAAAGTTTCCTTTTTCCTTATAGCCCCTCCAGCACTTGTTAGTGGTTAATTTTTTGAAAAGAGCTATTATTTTGGAATGAGATGAAATCTCAGCACTGTTCTGTTTTAAGTTGCATCTCTCAAATCAGCAACGGTGCTGGGGAGATAGCTCAGTGGAATAAGTGCTTGCCTGGCAAGCACAAGGTCCTGAGTTCGATCCCTGGTACCACCACAAGGAAAAAAAAAAAAAACATCAAATCAGCAACGGTGTTGAACATTTTTTCTTCTTTTTAATTTATTTTTATTATTTGAAGAGAGTACAAACTAGAATTAAAGCAGAAAAAATTATAAATGATACAGATTTTCACTTAAAAAAGTAATATGAATTTCACAGGTTTTGTTGTAATACATAGTGTTGAATATTTTTTTATGTATTAACTTTTCATTTCTGTTTCTGCATCTGAGAAGCGTATATGCATCTGCTTTGCTCATTTTTGGATTGGGTCTTTAAATTTGGGATGTGTCTAATTTTTTCAATTCTTTATATGTTGTATATATTAGATATTCTTTATATGTCATAGATAGTGTTTGAGGCGGGTTGGTGGTATAGCTCAGTGGACTAAGTGCTTGCTTAGATAAGCTCAGGGGCCAGGGTTCGATCCCTGGCTCTGCATGCCGTGCTGGCCCCACCCCCAGGCGATGGGATCTGGGTGTGGTCGCAGGCGCCTGTAATCCCAGCACTTGGGAGATAGAAATGAGGAGGATCATTATGAGTCTGGACTGTGTAGTGAGACCCTGCACACACACACACACAAAGAAAGAAAACCTAAAAAAATTAACAAAAATATCATCTGAGGGATAACTGGCTAAATTTTTCTGACTTCATGGGTGGTCCATTCACTTTATAATTTCTTTTGCTGTGCAAAATTTTTTACTGGAGTGAGATTGTATTTGTTGATTTTCTGTAGTATTTCTCATGCATTCAGAGTTTTCTTAATGAAATCTTTGTCTACACCCATGTCTTCAAGAGGTCCACCTATTATTTCTTACAGAAGATTTAGTATTTCTGCTTTAATGTTTAGATCTTTAATGCATTTTGATTTTGGTTTAGAATCTGGTGATAGAAACAGGTTGTTTTAGTCTTCAGCATGTGGAAAGCCAGTTTTCCTAGCACTGATTATTCAAAAGGATCTCTTTCTTCCATTGTGTGTGCTTTGACTCTTTGTCAAAGATAAGGTGGCAGAGTGTTTTAGAGTTGTTTCTATATTTTCTAATATGTTCCATTGATCCTCATGTCTGTTTTATGCCTCTACTGTGCTGTTTTTAGTACACTTTGTAGTATAATTTAAATCAGTAATTATGGTGTCTTCTATTTTGCTCTTGTTCTTTAGGGTTATGTTTGCTAAGTCTCCTCTCATTCCAAATAAATTTTAGGAACATTTTCACTAATTCTGTGATCTTATATCCCTCAATTTGAAATAGAATATGTGAATTTAGTTAAAAAGGAGAGAGGACTACTAACCTTTTTCTTCAAAGTGTGTTTTCATCTATGGGTAAAGCAATCTAGTTCTTGTCTTAAAATGAAATACCTTTTCTTTTTTTTTTTTTCATTTCATCTGAAAGAATCAGGTCTGTGTTAGTGTATTTTTTGAATGCTTATAAGTTTTATTGCTGATATTACTAACCAACAAAATTTGGAGTGAAGTATTATACAATGGAGTTCTACTGTGGAGGTATTGGTATTATGAAGACTTTTAATTTCTTCTTAGATCTGATTTGTTATTTTTTCCTGTGATTTTATAGATTTCAAGTCATAGGTTGATGGGCAATTACTTATATTATCATAATAAAAGTTTTCTATATATTGATGCTAATGATCAAATTTGTCATATTATAAAAAGTTTTCAGTTTTTCTTTCTTCTTGATCAATTGTACCAAGAATTGTCACTTTTGCTTACCAGAATCAGATTTCATTGTGATTAATTTTTCTCTTTTACTTTTTAAAAAATTCCTTTCTGACTATGTTCCATCTTTCATTTTCTTTGGGATCAATTTGCTCTACTTTTTGCTAGTGTGTGATGAATATTTCAAATGCAGAACTTCACAGTTTTTATTTAAATACCTAACTGCATAGAAATACACACATAAAGAATAAATATTTTTTCTCAGTATAGTTTTAGTGTCAACTCACAGGATTTTCAATTGCACATGATTTTTAATTTGTGTTTCAATCTATTTTGTATACTATATATGTTAGATACTGGATGAATATATTGATTGATACTAATGGGTGCATTGTTCCCCAAATGTACACATACATTTTTTTTAAAGTATCATGTTTGTCACAGCCTACGATAAATATGTACTCAAAATAACCACATGGTACAGTACATAACAAGTCTTGTATTTCAGAGGACATTAGAAATAATAATAATTACGCTTTGAGATAAAAAACTACATAAGCCACAAAAATAGAAAATATTCAGTAAGAAAGTGATTCCTCCAAACCATGATGTACACAAAACATAGTATTTCCAAAGTGGGATTTATGGTGTGCAACAGTCTTAAACCTCAGTGATCTATAGATATAAAGAAAAAGTCTCAACCCTCAGCCTTATATGATCTGTACTTTAATTACATGGCATTTTCTTTTAGGGTATTTGAATGTTCCATCCATGTGGAATATGCCATTTTTCATTTTCTAGAGAATAAAAACAAATAACAAGGACAAAGGCAAAAACAATGCAGCATAAAATAAAAATAACACGGTATTTCAAAACAGGAATAGATTCTTAACAATTGTTGTTATACTACACATTTATATCATCAAATTTGTTGCTCTCCAGATATATGCATACAAGACAGGTCAAATAATTAAGCATTAACTCTTCATTTCAATAAGACAATAGAGGGGGGCCTGCCCATTAACTCAGTTGTTTAAATGCCTGCTTAAGCAAAGGTAGTCAGGCTTAGGATAGTGTGGTTTGATCCCCAGGTGCTCATGCCTTACCAGACCTGCCGTTAAGGCATCCTGAGCCAGGCCGGAAAAAAAAATCCTTCAATAACACATTAGAGACAATACACATTTTAAAAAAAGTGTGAAAGGCATTCAACAGTGGCTGTTATATTGCACATTGTTTTGTCCACTTCTCCTAATCCCATAAAGGATTTATGCCACCAATTTTCATTCTGACATAATAGTAGAGGTATCATTTCTGTAAAAATGCCCATGACAACCTCCTGAAACGTAGGTATTATCACTTCTTAATCCCTTAGTCTGCACACATATCATCCCTGCAGATCTGGGGCAAAAACTAATCCAGGCCATAGGCTGTCACCCTATTCATCTATGCATTCCAGGCGAACAGGGTTGATATCCTAAAATTTACACTTGTGATTTCAAAGAATGTAAAGTGTTGGCATTAATCCTACTGCCTGACAACTTCAAGATGGAGATAGAATTTTGAAGCTGTAGTGTACGGAAAAAGGCTTTTCTTGAGAAGATAATGCTTTTAATGGAACTAGAAAAGTTGTTTCCAAGTGCAGTGATGCATAACCATTACCCAAGGGAATCAGTGGATGGAGCCAGGTCTATCACATCTTTGAGGCAGTTTGAAGAGGTTGAGGATATTCTGTCTCACAATAGCAAATAACAATAGCAGGGTAAGGAGAGTCACATGGGGAGAAGACACTCTCTCAGGCTTTCACAGAGAGCATATTGGCCAAGCAATGGCTGTGACTGCTCCACATGGCTGCACTGATAAAGGTTCTACAATCTGAGGTACAGGATCTCAGGATAAATTCTGAGGGCATTTCACTGACCTTCTCAAACCAAAAAGCTACAACTCTTGTTGCATAGGTCCTGCTTTACCTTGGTCTTAACCATCCAGTAGA
>NW_004524790.1:2224505-2229729 GCF_000260255.1 Octodon degus
CAAGGAAAGCCAACATTTTGGCCCTAACCTTCTAAGGTCAATTAAGACTCAGGACATATGAGAACTTGTACTGTAACGTCATGTACCTTGGTAGTGTCTGAAATTTTCTGATGAAGAAGATTATGGGGCAAAAGAGGAAAGTGATCCATGATATAGAGTGTGCATAAGGAGAGTCACATGGAGAGAAAACACTCTCTCAGGCTTTCACAGAAAGCACATTGGCCAAGCAATGGCTGTGCCTCATCCAGATGGCTGACACTGACAAAGGTTCTACAATCTGAGGTACAGGATCTCAGGATAAATCCTGAGGACATTTCACTGACCTTCTCAGGCCCAAAAGCTACAACTCTTGTTGCTTAGGTCCTGCTTTACCTTGGTCTTAACCATCCAGTGGAAAAGTATGAAGACGAAATATAGGAAATAAAGCCATGATATTATGTTGAGCTGTGGGGAACTGAGGTCAATAATTTCTGACATTGCCAGTTAAGCAGAAGACCCAATGCTATTATGGCCTCTGGACTCTTTTAGAATATTTTGCTGAGTTTACACAACTAAAATATTCCAATAATGGAACTTAGAAAAAAAGGGGATAGAGATGAATGTCCATTTTGTATCTGTGTATGCAAAGTAGATGGGATAGATATATAGTTACATTCTGTTAATAAATAGAATGATTTGTTCTAATGGTGTTTGTAAATAGGATATCAAGTCCACATCTTGTACAGTAATTAACCGCTAAGAAGAATGTATGCATTGGGTTTATTATTGAAACTGTCTTAGCGATTTGATTTGAAACTGTCTCATTGTTATCTGTTTATCATTAAAATTATGAAAAAAATAACCTGATAAATGAAGGGACAGCTTTATAATTAGTGTCCTATGCAAGATATTTTGCACTTTGTGGATGAATGTACTGAGTATAATCTTGAGTGAGAATCTGACCACAAGGCACTTTCCTACCTGTGTCATTGGAGATCTCATTTTCTGCACAAAGGATGCAATCGAAACAGCAGGCAGCCTTTCCCTCTTGAGGGCTCTTTCTGTATCCAGGATTGCACCTCTCACTGCAGACTGATCGGGGAGCCTAGGGAAAAAAAATATGGTGGTAACTTCTTAGGCTTTTACTTACTTATCCAGAGCTAGAAGGATAAATTTAATTTTCATATGTACACAAATAAAACTGCCTAGTTAAACACCAAATTTATTTCATATGTTGAAACATGTATCTTCAAAGCTTCAGTTGTTAATGTGTGTCTTTCTCATTCATTAGAAAAATTGGAAAGCCAAATTTTTTCAAGTTGAAAATTGAGTCGCTCAATTTCCAAATGAGCAAAATTTGGACATTTCAGGAGCAAAATCTGAGGCACAAATTCTGTAATAATATGTAGCTTCTTTGTGATTAAGGAAATATGCCATGTTTAGGTCCAACACACCTCTGTGATTCCTGTAGACCACTCTATCATATCTTCAGATAAAGCGAGCTGTTGGCCACGTGGAGCATAATAGGAAAATGAGCCTAGCTTAACCTTAAGTCTAAGGCCTTCTGGAAAATTCCAAAAATTGATAATATCATACTCTGAATCCAGTTTTCTTGTGTCATCCAAGTTCACTTGATCTCCAGCAGTATTGGTAAACTGGACATTCTTTAGAAAAGGATGCAGCTACAAAACAGGTTAGGAGGGCAGTTACAATCATTAATACATTGCAAATTGTGGTCTCCATAGTAGTTTTCACAGTTCTTTTCCTCTTATTCAGGAGACAAGATGCAGACATGATATTTTGTCTAAACAATATTAGTACAAACCTTTCTTCTCATTGAACTGAGAAAGAAACTGTATATCTATCCTAACTCTCTTATGTGTATATATACATATATATATATATATGTATACATATATATACATTTTTTCACAATAAAATGGTACTGTATTTATATTTTTGCAAAGTTAGCAACACGTGACACAAGGTTGCCTAGTGACTAATAGCTGACCTTAACCATACAGGATGTTCATCTCAGGACTGAGGTAGCTTGTTTGCTTTAGGCACTGAGGCCTATTTTATCTTTTTTCTAATTAAAATGAGTAAAATAAACAGGTAATTAAAAGCAACAAAAAAAGAAAAGTGTGCAGCTAAAAGAAACACATCACCGTATGTGAGCAGGGCTCCAGCAGAAAGACAGAAAATATGAGTGGGAGTAAGTTTCTAAACGCTTTGATCCCATTTACCTAAAGCAATTTATTTATTTATCTATTATTTATTTATTTATTTTTTGTTTATTTATTTATTTATTTTATTTTAGGAAAAGGTCTACAGGGTGTTCAGGGTCTTACTATTAGATTGGACTCAGTGAGCTGCCTGTTTACAGCCTCCCAAGAGCTGGGATTATAGACGCACGCCACCATACTCAGTCTAAATCTCTTATGGGGCACGGCCAGCACTGTAGGCCTGGGGATCGAACCTCTGGCCCCTTTGTCTGCTTTCAGGCTCTTTAATCCACTGAGCTATTTGGCTGGCCCTACTTAAATTAACTTGAACACTGGTATCTAGTGAATTAGAACACATGCATGTCTGTAATGTCTAAGGACTAAAATGTCATCATGTTCCAGAAATGTCAGTCTGTTTCTGGAAAAAAAATTCTTTGCCAGCCCATTTAAATAAATTATACAGTTGTGTTAGCCAAAAACATCAAATGTGGAACCAAAGCTTCTAATGCCCATGTTCATTGTGCTTCTGAGTATTTCCGCAGCATCTACCAAGAGGATGAGTTCATTAATATACAGAATTAAAAAGAGAATGCCTAAAATATGTACATTGTATATGTTTCAATGCCATTTAGTTACACAAGTCACTACATCTTTTCCTGTTGTGCCTTAAGAATGCCTGGAACCTATTTATGTGGGTGAGACATTGACCTCTTACAGACAGAAGCAAGGGGCTGGCCGCCTGTGACCTCTGCCTTGCTCGTGGCTCCTTGGTTGAGGATCATTTCAACTCAGCTCAAGAATGACCTCCTTAGCAATGAGTGTGATGCACAATGTGTAGTGCCTTGTGGAAATGGTTCTAATAGTCTTGGGTGAAGCACAAAGAATAACTTGAGAGAGGCACCGTGATGACACCATCTACCATCCAGCAGAAGACACATTACCTGCCAGGGGGAAAACATCATCACTTGTCTATTTCTCAATGGTGATCTTTGTACTTCTTCAAAAAGCATGGCCTGGAGGGCATGGCCCACTGCATGCACAGCATTGTATATATTGTAGCTCCTGTCACTCATGGCTGTGTCAAAACGATTCAGAGGCAACCAAGTCATAGAAGCGTTAGGTGGACAGTTCTTCAAGGCGCAGTCAGACTCAGAGAAGGAGCAATCAAAATTCTTGGACCAATATATAACGAGGTAAGTGTCCTCTGGGTACTTGAAAGGGGTAGCTGCCTGGACAAAATTTTTGAAACCTAAAATCTCTTCATGGTGGTGTGAAAAAACAAGAATCCCATGGAATGGGTCGAGTATGAAATCTCTCCCAGACAGGTCAGCATGCCACTGTGAGTTTGTCACCCAGACTTTCCACATCACTAACTGTTGCCATACGCTATAGTTCATATCGTTTTGACTGTCAGTATCATAGTAAATAACCACTACTTTGACAGATGATATTTCTGCAGTCAGGATATCACGGTTCTCTGTATACGAGACATAGGACACAGCCCCAGTGGACACCATTTTCACGAAGGCTGCACAGATTCTGTTCCTGTCCATCTCAGCTCTTATATCTGAGAGAAACTGAAGACTCTTATGACCTTCTGTGATGAGCAGGCCCACCCAGGTCCAGCGGAAATGAAGCATCAAGGACACCATGGCAAGGGCCAAATATGTGTCCTTTGGGGCCACCTGGTGGAGAGAAGGAAACTGGCCATTGTCCATCAGTGTAGGGTCAAATGAGCCAAAGGTGACCTAAAAGATACCAAAAAATTGAAATAAAATACTAAAGAATATCGGTGGGAAGCACAGTAGGTGACCTGAAGTGTAATTAGTAATAATTGGCAGTTGTACCAGGAGACAAATATTCTGACCTTGTCTCATGACCTCATTCCTTAAATACTTTTATAAAATGTAAATCACTGTACTCTGACACCCAGGACATATCTGCACTTTCTTCCTCCACTGAAGGAAAATGAATTGTGAATAAACACATAAGTATTTATGTACAGAATCTTGTGCATTATACACTTTGAAAGATGCTCATCCCAGCCCCATTTTAACCCCTTATGCTCCTGGGAGTTGAAGCTCCCTGGATGTGCTTCCCCCATTTCCTGTCCCATATCCCTCACCTGTGGAAATCTGTAGAGCTCCAGTAATGGTCCAATCTGAGCTGAGGTTCCCCCCAGCATTTCTGTCAGGACTGCTGAACACCTGCTCTCTGTCCCACACATGTAATTAGGGATCTCGTGTTGTCCTGTGAGCAAAATGAAGGAATTCTCTAGTATCCTCCAATGACTGTAGAGGAAATTATGGAACTCATAGCCCAGAGAGATGTTGGGTAAGAGATGAGGGTTCCTGTTGATCTCGTCTATGGCAAAGGCGAAGGCCAGGTAGTTCTGGTAGTTGCTGGGCATGAGTCTGCACAGAAAGCACAGAGGTCCTTAGGGGAAGGGCTCAATCAGTGGTCATATTCTGTCCAGTCCAGTAGCATTTATGACCTGCATACCTGAATGCTTGTGCCTCCCCCACACTCCTATCATTAGAACCTAAGCATGAAAGTGATGATGTTGGAAGTTTGATTTTTTTGAAGATAATTGCAATTAGGTGCATCATGGGGGTTGATTTCTCATGAAGATATTGGGGACTTACATTGAGTGGAGACAGAGCTGCTTTAATTTTTATGTTAGGACTGCTGACAAGACTGTCACTAAAGTCTTGTCACTAAGGACTAAGAAGAAGATTCTCTTTTGATTTTTCTCAGTCTGTGCTACTAGGAAAGGTAAATGATTGCTGAATGGTCCATCCAGTTTTTGTCAGTTTTAACGCAGTGGGTTGAGAAAAGCAAATTTATAATGAAGGATAAACCATTAGTAAATTTAATTTATCTTTGGAACAACCGACTTCCATGAAGTGTTAGAATTTATAGTTGATACAACTGAATTAACTTTGCCTTTTGAAGGATATTTTATGCCTCCACATATAGAGAGGTAAATTTATTTATTTGTTTATTTATTTATTTATTTA
>NW_004524790.1:2229829-2231077 GCF_000260255.1 Octodon degus
AAGAATATATGCAGTGTATTATTTGTTGAAACTGTACTTTCGATTTGATTTGAAACTGTCTCATTGCTATATGTTTATCAATAAAACTTTGAAAAGAAAAGAAAAAAAAGAAAAAGAAAAGAAAAGAAAACACAGGTTATTTTGGTATTAGAATTTAGAGTTTGGCCTTCAGTTCTTTCCATTAGTGAAATAGGGAAGGGTGACTTCGAACTTTTATAAAAAAAGACATTGCAATGGATTGCATTTGTGTTTTTTTTTCTCTTTAATTTACTTCAGCTTGTTAAAGTATTTGGCATCTTAATTATTTTCTACTTTCGTTTTTATTATGCAAAATTATTCAGAATAAAACATGCATATTCTAAAAAAAAAAAGGTAACATGCGGACAGTGTTGCGAAACTCCAGGTGGGAGCTGTGACTGTCATATAAAAATGACATATGTAAAAGTTATAAAATATACAACTGAAGCATTTGAAAAAAAAAACAAAAAACAATAGCAGGGGACATGTGTCATTCATAGAACACATTCTAGTTCAATAACAAGCAATGCAATACCAACCAACCAACCAACCAACCAACCAACCAACCAACCAAAAAACACGAGTGCAATGAAAGGAAAATAGAGTACATTTCAAGGAGAAAAGGGTGTTTTCAAAGAGTGCAATAACATTCAATGTAAGAAATAACCTGATAGGCCGCATTCCGGGGAACCCCCAGACCCAGTCCTAGCCCAGGTCCCCTGAGTGTGTGGGAGAGCTTCCTGCTACACTGCGCCGGCGGGACCAATCCCAGCCCAGGGATGGACCCTCTCCCACCCCCTTGGGACGCCCCCCACCACTCCGCAGTACATCCCCCACCCCGCCCGCCAAGTAGGAATTTCTGCCGCGTTCTGGGACCAGTCCTAGCCCAGGTCCTGTGAGTGTGTGGGAGAGCGTCCTCTTCCCCCTATTTTACCTTGCCCGCTCCAGGCACAGCTCAGACCTGGCATACACGCCTGGGGTGTAACTCTGCAGCTGCAATCCCTGCAGAGAGTGTAGAGGATAGATTCACCTAGATAGTCCAGGAGCAGAACATCTTGCCACAGGAGCACAAAAGGTTCACCCTCAAGGGCAGCAATGGGAAGGAGCTGAGCACAGCAGCCAGACCCAAGCCAGACAGAGCCGGATAAGTCCAAACTTTGTAGAGCTGCACCTGAACTTCAGTACGTGTAAAGGTTATATCTACAGCAAAGATCTACAACAAAGGGCAGA
>NW_004524790.1:2231177-2240322 GCF_000260255.1 Octodon degus
TCTTTCTTTCTTTCTTTCTTTCTTTCTTTCTTTCTTTCTTTCTTTCTTTCTTTCTTTCTTTCTTTCTTTCTTTCTCTTTCATTCTTTCTTTTGTACAGGATCTACAGGGTCTCACTATGCAGATCAGACTTGTAATGATCCTCCTGTTTTCAGCCTCCCAAGCACTGGGATTATAGGCAAGCGCCACTACGCCCAGTCTCTTTCATTGTCTCAGCATGCCCCCCGGGGGGGGGGGCTCACAGGCATGTCAGGGATCAAATCCTGGCTGCTGTGCTCTTTCTAAGCAGGCTGAGCTATCTGGCTCCTTTTATAATTTATAATTGTCTTACATGTGGATTCCTGATTAATAAGGTTGTAGGCAGTCACATCTTTTGCTATGTGAGTAATAAAACACATATTCTTACTGTTTATGTAGTGATATAAAACAAAAGCTGGCTCTCCCACACACTTGAACAGTACTCTGCCATTGGCCTATATCTCAAGCTCAAACTATGTATTCTCATTTCAGATTCTAAGGATTCTGTATACTGATTTGCACAGTGATTGTACTACTCTGCCTTTGTACGTGGCTTCTCTTGTGTCAGAGACCTAGAGTCAAAAGAGCAAAATAAATGACAGAATATAAGAAGAAGCGAGATCTTTGTCAAAGCAAAAGGTGATCAAGCAGTGGAGGGGCCAGGGAAGGAGAGAAGATGAAGCTTGAAAGGAAGGAGCTGGACTGTGTTATGTCTATGTCTCTTCTCCACACGAAGAATGTGGACATCATGTGCCACCCCCATGGACTAATAAACTAAAAGAAAATGCTCTAAAAACTACCAAAAATATATGAAGTTTAGTATAGGAATGTGTCTTCTGTATGGGTCTCATGAATTACCCTTGTGCATTTAATTCTAAAATCTATAATTTCTAAATGAATAATACTTTCCTTCAGACAGAATTGTTGAAAGTCTTCATTCATGGACATTTACTTTCTGTGTATACTGCTTCTCATTTTATATTTGCAAAGTTTTTTTTTTTTTTTTTTTTTTTTTTTTTTTTTTTTTTTTTTTTTTTTTTGTACAGGGGATTGAACTCAGGACTCCATGCTTGCCAGGCAAGCTTTTATTCTACTGAACTATCTCCCTGGGCCCAGCTATCTCCCTGCCCCTGCCCCCTCAAAAAAGGAAAGGAACAGAAGATATAGTTTTAAAATACAGATTCGTTCATTGAGAAGAAAGGTTTGTACCAATATTGTTTTAGACAAGATATCATGTCTTCATCTTGTCCTCTGAACAACTACTACAAAGACAACAGTATGCAATGTATCAGCTATTGTAACTGTCCTACTAACCTGTTTTGAAAGTTTCATTGCTATTTTATGTTTTCTCACTAAAATGAATAAAAAATAAAAAAGGTAATACAAGAAAAAATAAAATATAGAAAGCAATTTGGAATTAGGAACTAATAATATAATGTCAGTATAAATAAAAGCATTCAGCAGATATGTTTCTATCATAAGATCAATGAAATATGTATTACTCATAAAAGAATGATAAAGTAAATCCATTTTAGGAAACAAGCAGCAGCAACATTAATAAGCTAAGAAAACCAAACACAAGTTCTTGAATGTGATTTGAAATTCATCACAAGGGTGTTCACAGAAGACATACTTTAATATTTAAAATTAAAATACAATAACCTGAAGTGTCCATGCTAAAAGTAAAGATGAAATTGTAGATTGTTTCCTATGCAATTTCAAAATAGGTGAAATAAAATTTTAACTATATCCTGAGCTGAAAAGTTTGACAAAACAGATTCTTCTAAAACATAGCACTAGAAGCCAGGTTCACAATGTGCTCCTGGAATCCCAGCTCAGAGGGACACTGAGGCTTCAAGCTGACACCCACTCTGTGCAGCTTCCTGATGTATGAAAATCCTGTCTCAAAATAGTGAAAATGGTTTGGGAACAGAGCTTAGTGTGACAAGCAAGACTCAACCCTCAGTATTGCATAGAACAAAATTTACTATACAAGGAAATTATTTGTAAAACCTGAGTGCAACACACTAAGAAGAATAAGGTGTTTTACAAAGTTTGCATGAGTTTGCTATAAATATTCAAAATAGAATTTAAGTATAGAATTATTCCTTATAAGTAATTAGAAAGATTGGCATTTTTTCATAGTATAATTTTTTTTTAAGAGAAAAAAATGCTTTTATTAATCACAACATGAAACTGACGTGAAATTTTTTAGAACTGAACCAAGACAACTAATGCTGTTATAAAATTACATTTCTCACATCTATTTCAGAGGAAAATATTATGTACTAGCACTTTTTTTGTTATGGGCCAATTTCAATCAAGTTTTAAAAAATAGTAAATAGCAATTAACATATATTTTCAAACTGTGCTGAGATAGTGGGAAGGCAACTAGAAAATCTGGGGTAACAACCAGCAGGATCAGGACTGTTCCGTTAAACGTTCAGCGTCATCAGTGTGCATTTTCACTGAGAAGACAAATGTTTGCTACGGGAACCACGAGGCAGCAAATCTCTTCATAGTATAATTTTTTGAAAGGAGAAAAACTATATATTTATTGATGTACATGCAGCGTTCAGTGCTAACTCGCATGTATTTCTTGTTGACTGCATTCATTTAGGAGAAAGATGTTTCTTCAGTGTTGTTAATTTGGTGAAATCAGAATTGCTCTCCACATCCATCCACATGAAGATGTACCGTGGACCGTGGATTCTGCTTGAATTAACTACTTGATCATATGTGTCATCGTGTAGCACAGCACTCACGGCCACTTGTAGTTAACATTTGACAAATATTTAAAGTTAAAATTGAAGATAAAATGAAACTCATTCAAGGCCAAACCTAGATTTGTCTTAAAGAATGTAACAGTGAGTCACAGGAATAGAGGCTCAAGCTCCTTCCAGGGGAGGCAAGGTGGACAATTGCTCCAGGGACCCCCCTCCTGAAAGACCTAATGTGCAGAGCACTGCAAGTATACTGTTCATAAAGTGCAAAATTTTAAAATATTTTGGAATGGAGCTTCATAAAGAAGCTGTACCTCACCAGCATTCTCAGTGGCAAAGTGACCAAATAGTATGTCTTTGTTGGCACTGAACTTACTTAGCAATATATAGAGATTTTATGCCTTGTAATAAATATTCAGGAAAAGCAGAGCAGAAGGAATATAAGGGAAGTCAAGCATGATATCCCATCTAGAAAGAGATTATTCACATAAGGAACAAAAGCAAAACCTGGAATCAGGCTCAAACAAAATACAATGTTCTCTTTCAAAGTATTATAAGTATTTTCTGCAATATCAGGTTGATCAAATATATATATATATATATATATATATATATATATATATATATATATTATATGTAAGTATTTTTCTTTGCAAAATTTCTTTTTCTTTCCAATTCTAAAAGAAATGAAAACTCCTCATGAGGCCCTAAAACCTTGTTCCTAGTGGATCCATTAGCCTGCCTGGGCATAAAAGGATTTTGGAACTGCAAGTGTGTTCTTTCCACCATGGAGTAGGAGTACCAACCCTGGATCTAGAACAGGGCCAGCTGCAGAAGCAGCCAGATTCCTTGAGCATGTGCAGGGACAGCAGAGATAAAATGAGGAGCAGGTGGCCACTCATCTCCTCCTAGGGAGGAAACAACTTGCATCTACCTGCTAGGTACAAACCCACGCAATTTACCAGGCCAGGCACTTTGACATGAGTAGGTTTATTGGTGACATCAGTCAGGCTGGTTGTCTAGCAGACCAAGACAGCAGCAAATAAAGGGGGGACAGGAGACTTTATAGGATTTTTCAGGGAGGGTGATCACTGGCTGGAACAGCTGAGGGAGAGCTAATCTTGGCAGGGCTACATAGTCTGTGGGGACCTTCAATGTTAACAAAGGAGAGTTTCGTGGTTGCTTCCCAGGTCAAAGTCAGGTGGCTCTGTTGTGCAGTTTTAGGGTTAGGCTCTGCATGGGGCCAACGGGGAGAGAGTGTGGGGGCAGGGTGCCTGGGAAACTTTGAATCCTGACCTATCACTGTCCTCCTTCAATTATTTTCAGAGTCTTATAACTCTTGATCTCTAGTGAGTTTCTCATTCCCTACTATAATCAGATGATGTGTGACTGTGCTGGGGTGTCTTGAGTTAGAATCACGTCTGGTAGATGCCACCAGACTCTTGAATGTCCCCTATGGTCCTTCAGTAATATTCCACACAGGGTCCTCCACCCTTTTATTTGGCTCAACACTCCTTTTTATCTCACCCATCCTCAGATTCTCCTTCCTTGAAACAAACCACACTGCAGTGCATCCTATATTGGCTTTTCTCTGTTCAAATAAGTTCCTGCTAATTTTCAATAAGTGCCATGCATAATTCTTTCACAGGTTTTGGGAGTTTAAGACCAAGCATACTTGTCTGTGTCAACCTCACAAAATTCCTTCCAATCTGTTAGTATTTGTTAGCACTCAATATCAACTACTATAATCAAATGATACATATGCCTATATATTTATATGTCTATCACATTGATAATAATATTTACTACTAGTTGGAAAATTATTTTTTTTGGCAGAACCGGGGATTGAACTCAGGCCCTTGCGCTTGCCAGGGAAGCACTTATTCTACTGAGGCATCTCCCCGGCCCCATACTAGTTGGAAAATTATGGAAGGAAAAACACACAAGTGGGGAGTAGTGACAAATGCCCATGATGCCAGCTACTGAGGCACAGGGAATTCTGCAGCCCATAAGTTTGCTGCTAGCATTGTCAGCACAATAAGTCTCCATCTCAGTGTCTATGTAACTATGGGGACAGTGTCTAGAAATGAAAGTATCAGCAAACATCTAAACACTGTAAGAAATAGGAGATAGCTACTCTACAGATGAAAAACCTCAAATTCCTCAAGCTGACACCTTTCCTCCCCAGTATGGGCAGCTGCCACTATAGGTCTTGCATCTTATAAAAGACACAATCACCATTTCTGTGGTATTCCTTTTTCCCACAAAAGCACCAGTCGTTGGCTAGAATTATCTGACACTTTCAAAAGTGTCATTCATTACATATTTGCTGATGAAATAAAAACTGATATGAATATAACTGAAAACATAAAATATACCTGTATCAACTTGAGAAAGAATTACTTTGGTGGGAAAAACCTCACAGCTAACTCATCCCTTCGGTCTGCCATTCTGGCAGCTGCAGTCATGGAGCATCCTGGGCAGGTGATACTGACCTAGAGTTTAGTTGAGGTACTAACTGAACATCTGCACTAGGAAGCGTATTCAGGCAGGAAGGGTAGAAATCTCAGAGGACAATTAGCAGTGATAAAAGAAATTGTACGCACAGACCCTTGATGATGCAAGGGTTCATTTGGCAATAATCACTTAGAATTCACTTCAGTCCATGCTAAGGTCTTGGATTCTTTGGCTACAGAGCACCACTTAATGCCCTGCTGTGTTTCTAGGTAGGAGAAAGCACACTAAGCATGGAGTTAGGTGCAGAGTGGTGTCTACCTCAGGCTTCAGCCCTGAAGTGAAGAAGTTCGGAAAACTAAAGCAGAATACTCTCTTTCCACATTCAAACAGACAGAGAGACAGGAAAAGACTCACAGTCCTGCTCCGCAGAGTGAGTGCACAGAACAAGACAGCGCTGCAGGCAATGCAGCTGTATCTGCCCATGGATGCCCAGCCAGCACACATCCTGATAACCGGGGAAGATGTAAAAGCATGAAGAAGACACTTACGGAGTGATGTAGAATTCCTCTGTCGGCTTTATGTAAAAGATACCGGTGTAGTACAAATAGAAATAAAGAGAGAAAAAACCCCCAATCACCACATCTCCATCCTTGCGCACACTGGTGCTCCTTCGTTGAATGCAGGCTTCATTATCAAAAGTACACACTAAGGTATAAAGCTGCAGGAGAAGGAAGGTAACAACCGAATGGAACATCTTAGACATATGTTCAAGACTTCAGGCTTAATGAAGAGGAGACTTGCAGTGGCGACCAGGTAAATAAATATGTCACGTCTGTGTGATTCTCTGGGGTGATGTTGCTGACTTAAGTGGACACTGTGATCCCCTGATGCCTGTCTGAAGCCTGCCCCATGTCACTGGAGATGTTTGCTACCATTACCCCCTTGGGCTCTACATCTGAGGTCTGGTGTTCAGGAGAAAAACACTAGACACAAATTATACTTAAGTATCATTTTCTCCACCTGGAGCCACCATGATTTCAATATCCCAGGATCCCCTTCCTCTTGGGCAGATTTGCTCCTAAGTCTTTGTCAATATACCCGTTGTGTACATGCCATAAGAGGTGTTGCCAGTGGCTTGTGCAAGAAGATTTGTTATGTTTCTTTTGAGATAGTCTTTTTTATTATAATTTTTTATTTTGAAAAGTAAAAATAAAAGCAAGAAAAACAAAAACACAGAAACAGTAACATACAACAATACCCATGTTACAGATTTTCAAAACAAAAATAGCTGATTAACAATGATTGATACAGGGCCGGGGAGGTGGCTCAGTACAATAAGCGCTTCCCTGGCAAGTGCAAGGGCCTGAGTTCAATCCCTGGTTCTGCCAAAAAACAAAAACAAAAACAAAACAACAACAAACAATGATTGATATATTACCTATTTTCATCATCAAATCTGTTGCTCAGATTAACAGATAAATTGTGCGAGATTGAACATATGATTGAATATTACTGTATGCTTTCAAGAAATCTTAAATTTTTGTTCTGCTCTCTCTTTTTTTATTTCCCTTTTCTACGAAATTTATTGTAAAGAGTATAGTAATAACTGACATGGCATTAGAAAGAGTACACATTTAGAAGACCAAGATGACAGGTTTTTAGAGCATGGTGTTTGTTTCACACATTTCTGTCCTCAATGCGGTTGCTCAGTTTGCAGAAATGAGCATGCAGAGTTTGTGAAGGTTAGGATTCTACACATTAACTGCTATTAAAAAAAACTGATGGAAATTCTTAGTACAATCACCTCAACCTTTTTGAATATATTCTTTTCTTTTCTTTGTATTTTAGGGAAGGGCCTACAGGGTGTTCAGGTTCTCACTACTAGATCAGACTCTTAGTGATCTGCCTGTTTACACCCTTCCAAGAGCTGGGATGAGAGGTGCACCACCATGCCCAGTCTCAATTGCCATCTCAGCACACCCTGGGGGCAGGGCCTGTGTGGCAGGTCCCAGGAATTGAACCTCCAGCCCCTGGTCCTGCTAGCAGGCATTTTAATCTGCTGAGCTATTTGGCCGGCCCCTCTTGCATATATTCTTGTATATTTACCCCTACTTCCCTCCCTATCTTTTCTCCTTTCTCTCCTCTTAATCATTTAATCCCTAACTTCCATTACTTTCCATTTAACTGTATCTGTCCTACCCTTCAGGTTTTATTTCTTCTTTTGGATTCTTATACTAGAGAGACAATATGATATTTATACAAGTGTGTCTGGTTTATTTCACTTTTGAGTATATCCTCAAGTTGTAGTCACTTAAATATGAAGGCAATGAGCTAATCTTTCTTTATAGTTGAGTAATATTCTATTGTACAAAAATGCATCTTTTCATCCATTCCTCAGGTGATGGGCATCTTGGTTGTTTCCAAGATTTGGCTATCACAAATTGTGCTGCTATAAACATGGGTGCACATATATCACTATGATATGATGTTTTCAGTTCATTTGGGAAAATATCCAGAAGGAGGATAGCTAGTTTGAATGGGATTTCCAGTCCTACTTTTTTGAGTCTCCACACTGATTTCCATAATGGTTGCACCAGTCTACATTCCCTCCAGCAGTGGAGAAGGGTTCCTTCTCTCCACAGTCTCTCCACAATTTGTTGTTAGTTGACTTCTTTATGATAGCCATTCTTTTTGGGGTGAGATAATATCTCATTGTGTTTTAATTTGCATTTCTTGAATAGCCAGTGATGTGGGACACTTTTTCTCGTATTTATTTGCCTCTTGTATTTCTTCCTCTGAGAAGAGTATTCGTCTCAGATGCCCAGCTTTCAATTGGGTCATTAAGTTTTGGGGTCCTGATTTTTTTTTGTTCTTTACATATTCTAGATAGAATATGTTTGAGTGATTTTTTTTCCAAATTTGTGGTTTTTGAAAATTTTATTGAGAAAGAAATAGCAATGAGACAGTTTCAAAACAGATTAGTAGGACAGTTATAGATTTATACTAGTACTGTTTAGACAAGCTATCATGTCTGCATCATGTACTAGGAATAACTACTACAAAGACAACAATATGGGTTGTTTTTTCACCATTGGTAATTTCTTTTATCATGCAGAAACTTCTCAAAAAGAGGAGGCCCCAGTTGTTGATTCTGTGAAATATTTTCCATGCAATTTGATTTTTGTTCATGAAATGTTTGCCTACCCCTCTATCTTCAAAGATTTCTACCTATTTTCTCTTCCAGGAGATTTAGTGTTTGTGTTTTAATGTTTAGATCTTTAATTCATTTTGACCATAGTTTAGTACACGGTGATAGACCTGGATCAAATTTTAGTTTTCGGCATGTGGTGAGCCAGTTTTTCCAGTGCCATTTGTTAAAGAAGCGGTCATTCTTCCAGCAAGCAAGATTGGCCCCTTTGTTGAAGATAAGGTGTCGGGGTGTGTTCGCAGTTGCATCTGCTTCTTCTAATCTATTGCACTGATCCTCAAGTCTATTTTTTTTTTGCCAAGAGCATGCTGATTTTATCACAGTAGCTTTGTAGTGTAATTTCAAGTCAGTAATTGTAAGGCCTCCTGCCTTGTCTTTGTTGGCCAGGATTGCCTTTGCTATTCTAGGTCTTCTGGTCCCAAATCAATTTGAAGAATGATTTCTCTAGGTCTGTGAGGTATGTTGGTGGTATTTTGATAGAAATTGCACTAAATCTGTACAACAATTTTGGGAGTATGGCTATCTTCACAATGTTCGTTCTTCCTAATCAAGAGCAGGGGATATCTTTCCATTTTCTGAAATCCTCTAATTTTTTTTTATGGTTTTAAAATCTTTTTTTTTGGTTTATTTATTTATTTATTTGCCATAATTTTATTGATAAACAAATAGCAATGAGACAGTTTAAATCAAATCAGTAGGACAGTTTCAATAATTAACACACTGCATACATTCTTCTTAGTG
>NW_004524790.1:2240782-2246994 GCF_000260255.1 Octodon degus
TATTTTTTTTTCAAAGTTTTATTGATAAACAGATAGCAATGAGACAGTTTCAAATCAAATCGGAAGTACAGTTTCAACAAATAATACACTACATATATTCTTCTTAGTGGTTAATTGCTGTACAAGATGCAGACTTGTGATCCTATTTACAAACACCATTAGAACAAATCATTCTATTCAAATAATGATGCTTTAACTTCTTGACTTATTCTTATTTATTTTATTTTGCTCTCTTGTCTAATGACTCTGGCTAATGATTTCACAACTATATTGAATAAGAGTGTTGCCTTGTACCTTATGTGAGCTTAAAAGATTTCAGTTTTTCCCTATTTATAATTACGTTAGCCATTGGATTTTTATAGAGGGCTTTTATCTGATTGAGATAGAGTCCATCTGTTGCAATGTTCTGTCGGACTTTGAACATGAATGAGTGTTGGACTTGGTCAAGAACCTTTTCTGCATCAATTGAGATGATCATGTGGTTTGTGGATTTGGCTCTATTTATATAGTGTATTACATTTATAGATTTGCATATATTGAACCATCCTTGAATCCATGGGATGAATCCTCCCTCGTCATGGTTTATAATCTTCTTGATGATTTTTCATATTCAATTTTCTATGATTTTATTGAAAGTTCTTGCATCTAAAGTTCATGAGGGATATTGACTAGTAATTCTCTTTTTAAGTTGTGTCCTTCTCTGGTTTTGGTATAAGCATAATACTTGCCTCAAGGAATACTTTTGAGAGAATTTTTTGCTTTTCAATTTCATTGAAGAGTTTTAGGAGTATTGGGATTATATCTTCTTAAAATTTCTTGCAGAATTCTGCTGTGAGTCCATCAGGACTTAGAGTTTTCTTTTTCACTTGATTTTTATTACCTTTTGAATTTTATTGAGTGTTATTAAGTTATTGATATTTCCTATATCTTCTCGATTCAGTTTTGGTAATTTGTACCTTTCTAGGAATCTGACAATTTCATCTGTGTCTTCTACTCTGTTAGAGTAAAGATTCTCAAAATAGCTTTTCATGATCTTCTGAATTTCCACAGGGTCTGTGGTAATTTCACCCTTTTCATTCCTTATTGCTCGAATATGAGTTTTTTTCTTTCCTCTTTTAATGAGGTTAGCTAGGGGTTTATCAATTTTATTTAATCTTTCAAAGAAACATCTTTTTGATTTGTTAGTTCTTTGTTTTGTTTTCTTTGTCTGAAATGCTCTAGTCTTTTCTTTTTTTCTGGTGGAAACAAGAATTGAACTCACTCCCTTGTGCTTGCCAGGCAAGCACTTATTCTACTGAGCTATCTCCTTGGCCCCTACTACTCTAGTCTTTACAATTTTCTCCCTGCTTTGGGGTTTGAGTTTGGCTTGCTCTTCTTTTTAGATATTTTAGGTGCAGCATTAAGGTATTTGTTCCTGTACTGTTTCCATAACGTATGAGTTCACAAGTATAAATATGCCTCTAAGAACTGCTTTCATTGAATCTCATGAATTCTGATAATTTGTGCTTAAATTTTCAGTAAATTGTAGATATTGTTTAATTTCATATGTAGTCCATTGGTTGTTAAGGAGGGTGTTGTTTAATTTCCATGTGTTTATGTTTTTTTTTGGGGTTTATTTTGTCATTTATTGATAGTTTCATTGCACCGTTGTCAGACAATATGCATAGGATAATTTCTGTTTTATTGCACATACTTAAGCATGACCAATGGTTTAGTATGTGGTCTATTTTGGAAAATGTCCCATGTGCAGCTGAAAGCAATGTGTATTCAGCTGTGGTTGGATGGAACACTCTGTATGTATCCACTCATTTGTTCTAAGATCTGATTCAGTTCTGCTAATTCTTTGTTAATTTTTTGTCTGGTTGACCTATCTTTTTGGGATAAGGGATGTTAAGTTCTCCTGTTAAGACTGTGGTATTGGTTATTGGATTTTTCATGTTTGTTAAGATTTATCTTATATAGTTGGGTGCTCTCGTGTTCAGTGCATATATGTATTTATAATTGTTACCTCTTCCTCTCATGTTTTTCCTCTATTTACTATGTAGTGGCCTTCTTTATTTCATTTGATCATTCTTGGTTTAAGCCTGAGACTGTCTGAGAGCAGGATTGCTACCCATGTTCTTTTCTGAGGTGCTAGTTCATGTAGTGTTGTTTTCCATCCTATGAATTTTTTATGATTTAAGTGTGTTTCATTTATGCAGCATATTGTTGGATTTTGTTTCCTAATCCACTGTGCCAGTCTATTTCTTTTAATTTCTAAATTGAGTCCATTTACATTGTTGGTTATAATTGAGTTGTATTGACTTATGATTGACATGTTATCTGTCTGCTTTTGTATACTCCCTTTTGTTCTGTCTTTAATTAATAGCCCTATTTTGTGGGTTCTTTCCATTCTCATTTGTGGAGCTGTGGCCATTTTGCTTCCTCTCCAGGACATCTTTTAGTCGTCTGTGTAAGGTTGGCTTTGTCATCATGGCATTCTTTAGCTGTTCTTTGTCATGGAAGTATTTCACTTCTCCATCAATCTTGAAAGAGAGTTTTGTAGGGTATAGCAGCCTGGGCTGGAGTTTGTTTACTTGGAGGCCTTGAAGTACTTTACTCCATGCTCTTCTTGTCTTAATGGTTTGAGAAGACAAATCTGCTGTTATTCTGATGGGTTTTCCTTTAAATGTGATCTGCTTCTTTTCTCTAGCGTCTTAATATATTGTTCTTGTGCTGGATTTCTGAGATCTTGATAATTGTATGTCTGGGTGTGTTTTTAATTGGGTTGATGTTATTTGGCATTGTATATGCTTTCATTACCTGAATGTGAGATTTAAAGACTTTCCCCATATTTGGGAAGTTCCCTGATATTACTTTGGCCATATTCCTTTTGTCATTTGTATTGACTCCTTTCACATTGATTCCTATTAGTCCTACATTTTTCATCTTTGCATCATCTTGCAGATGTTGAATTATTTTTTCCTGCATCTTAGTTGCTTTTAAGAGATCTATTCTTTTTTTTTTTTAAAGAGATCTATTCTTGCCTTTTCACTGACTGCAATGGTGTAGGCAAGGTGTGAAACTCTGTCTTCACTTTCATTCAAACAGTTCTGCCAGGTAGTGATTGAGGTTTAATTTCCTGTATATCTCTGAATCTGTTTTATTCATTCTATTTCTTTCCTCATTCAAGGATTCCATCATTTTCTATTTCTATTTTTCTATCAGTGTCTTCTTTATAAGCACTTATTAATTCCTTCATTATAGTTATTCCTTTATTACTTCAGAGATTATTTTTTATTTTAATACTTTATTTTATTTTATCTATTTTTTAAAGATGTAAACAGAGTTAATTTTAGCAAAATATTTCTTAGATGAATATATAGCATGAGATTAACAATAGATTCCACATTGTAAATAAATTATTCATAAAGTTAAATGAATAGAATGGTAAAAATTGTCCAAAATAAAAATGGAGAATTTACATATCATTTATATAATAGTTCACTCTGTGCCAAAATTAAGAAACCTATATTCATGTTCATTTTGTATCTATATTCAAAATGGTTCGGATAGATATATAGCTGCATTCTCTTTATGAATAGAGGGATTTGTTCTAATAGTGTTTGTAAATAGGATATTATGTCCACATCTTGTACAGCAATTAACCACTAGGAAGAATGTATGCAATGTGTTAATTACTGAAACTGTCTTACCAATTTGGTTTGAAATTGTCTCATTGCTGTTTGTTTCTCAATAAAATTGTGGAAAAAAAAGAATCTTATATTCATATAATTAGAATTTTCAAAGTAGAAAGTGGTAGGCAATAAGTATTTAAAGACTTAAAATTTCTTTTGGTTCCGCCGATCCACGGCCTAAGAGGCAGTCATGGCGCCCAGCCGGAATGGCATGATTCTGAAGCCCCACTTCCACAAGGACTGGCAGCGGCGTGTGGCTACGTGGTTTAACCAGCCAGCTCGGAAGATCCGCAGGCGCAAGGGCTGGCAGGCCAAAGCGCGCCGCATCGCCCCGCGCCCCACGTCCGGGCCCATCCGGCCCATCGTGCGCTGCCCCACCGTGCGCTACCACACCAAGGTCCGAGCCGGCAGGGGCTTCAGCCTGGAGGAGCTGCGGGTGGCCGGTATTCACAAGAAGGTGGCCCGGACCATTGGCATCTCGGTGGACCCGAGGCGGCGGAACAAATCCACCGAGTCCCTGCAGGCCAAAGTGCAGCGGCTGAAAGAGTACCGCTCCAAGCTCATCCTCTTCCCCAGGAAGCCATCGGCCCCCAAAAAGGGAGACAGCTCGGCTGAAGAACTCAAGTTGGCCGCCCGGCTGACAGGACCTGTGATGCCCATCAGGAATGTCTACAAGAAGGAGAAGGCCAGGGTCATCACAGAGGAGGAAAAGAACTTCAAGGCATTCACCAGTCTGCGCATGGCCCGTGCCTACGCCCGGCTCTTTGGCATCCGGGTGAAGAGAGCCAAGGAAGCCGCAGAGCAGGATGTTGAGAAGAAAAAATAAAACACTGTTGGGATTTTGTAATAAATGCTCAGAAAAGCCAAAAAAAAAAAAAAAGACTTAAAATTTCTTTAGTTGAAATTATGGCATATTTCCTAGAAAAATGAATTTTATGCACAATAAATTTGAATAAAATGATATTAAGAGACACAAATATTAAATTGTTCAAAACTTATTGTAAATAAAAAATCATTAAAGCATACACATAAAATTAATTGCTCTGGAAGAACAAAATTAAATAGCATCTTATTCCACATTACAAAGGAAAAAAGACCAAGTGTGTAAGAAACTAGACTAATTAATTCAAAGAGCTGAAAAAAAATCTGTCCTCATTGAATTTTATACTAGCAAATGTACTTTTTAAAACTACAAGCAAAATATTTTTTTTTCATCAATTCTGTGTTTTATTTGCCCACTTCACTGGTAGACTACCTAATAAACTTTAGGTTTCCCAAACCTGCCCAGGCAGCCTAAGGAAAATTGCTTTAGTGTCTTCTGGAATGAATAACACAAATGTCTGACACTGAGTAGTGAACAAGCAAAATACTTTCCAGTTATACAAACTAAAAATATTCTAATATCTCCAGATGTAGTATATATGAAATAATAAAGAGCATAATCCAGAAGGCAAGAAAAGTTTCTCTATGGTCCTAGATAAAGAATAAAGAGCTCTCAGAAGTATAGTTACCTAAGGCTATGTAAAATGTATTAGATGGACCCATTTAAAAGGTCATTGAAGATTTCTACAAAACTGCATCAATCTTATGTCGGGTCATATACATATTTTTTTCTTGTGTGTGCATGTGTGTGTAAAAGACAAGGAAGAAGTAATATAAAGCCATTGGAAAATGAAAATACACTTTTTAAAATTTCTAATACTAGAAGAAAATATCATACTATGTCTTTTAAGTAGATTGTATGTCAAAGATATAGTATACATCTTAAAAGAAAAATGAAGATTAAATAATTTCAGAAAATTAAACATTAATTATTTAAAAATTAAATATTTCCAAACAATTGAACTAAGAAAAGGCTTTCATGATAGTAAAGAATTATTAAGAATGAAACATAAGATAAATACTGAAATGGAAAATATATGACCAGCACTTGTAATAGTCTGGGGATAAGATATTGCACAAAGTTCTAGTATGTCATGGACTTGAACAGTGTCCATGATGCTTACTGGTGGCCAGGTGTCATTTGTGGGATTGAGATACTGTTATTTCTTTAATATCCACCTTGTAGATCTGGATAGAATCATGACCCATAGGGTGCAGGAGAAGTTCATTTGTAGAGTAAACTTTTGGAAATATTTTGCTACTATATACAAAAGAATAACTGAAAGATTGCTTTTGTATACCTATTATTCTCCTGTGTTTAATTGTTTGCCTTATTTGGTGAATTCCTTCCATTCTCATTCATGGAGTTGTGATCATTTTGATCTCTCTCTAGAAAACCTTTCAGTAGTCTGTGGAGGGTTGACTTTGTCATCATGAAATTCTTTAGTTGTTCTTTGTCATGGAAGTATTTCACCTCTCCATTATACTTGAAATAGAGTTTTGCAGGGTATATTAGTTTGGGTTGGAATTTGTTTTCTTGCAAGACTTGAAGTACTTTGCTCCATGCTCTTGTTGACTTGATGGCTTGTGAAGAGAAATCTGCTGTTATTCTGATGGGTTTTCCTCTGAATGTGATCTGCTTCTTTTCTCTAG
>NW_004524790.1:2247777-2250778 GCF_000260255.1 Octodon degus
TTTATTTCAGAAGCTGTTGATTCATTGCTTTCAACTGTGCGAGTTCCAATTTTTTCTGTGTTAGTGTCTTCTGCACTTGTTACGGGTGGGCTTGGGTTCTGAGGTTGCATTTTGTTCCTTCTCGTCATTTTGTGTAGCACTGTTTTCTGCCCTTTGTTGTAGATCTTTGCTGTAGTTATAACCGTCACACGTACTGAAGTTCAAGTGCAGCTCTACAAAGTTTGGACTTATCCGGCTGCATCTGGCTTAGGTCTGGCTGCTGTGCTCAGCTCCTTCCAGCTGCTGCCCTTTAAGGTGAATATGTTGTGCCCCTGTGGCAAGATGTTCTGCTCCTGGACTAGCTGATTGGATCTATCCTCTGCACTCTCTGCAGGGATTGCACCTGCAGAGTTACACCTCAGGCATGTATGCCAGGCCTGAGCTGTACCGGGAGGGGGGAAGGTGAGTAGGGGGAAGAGTAAGCCCTCCCACACACTCACTGGACCTAGGCTAAGACTGGGTCCGGGGGTTCACGGAAAACCGCAAAATTCCTACTCGTCAGGCGGGGTGGGCAGGTGCTGCGGAGTGGTGGGGGGCGGCCTGAGGTGGTGGGAGAGGGTCCAGCCCACGCTTCGCCTGGGCTGCGACTGGTCCCGCCGGCGCAGTGTAGCAGGAAACTCTCCACACACTCACCCTTTTCATTCCTTATTACTTGTATTTGGATTTTTTCCTTCTTCTTTTTGATGAGGTTGGCTAGGGGAGTATCAATTTTATTTAATCTTTCAAAGAACCAGCTTTTTGCTTTTTTAATTCTTTGAATTGTTTTCTTCGTCTCCATTGAATTCATTTCTGCTCCAATCTTTATGATTTCTTCCCGTCTTTGGGCTCTGGGTTTTTTTGCTCTTTCTTTTCTAATTGTTGAAGTTGCAGCATTAAGATATTTATATGTTCCCATTCTGTATGCCTAATGCGTGAGCTCACAGCTATGAATTTTTCTCTGAGAATTGCTTTTTTCATCATATTCCATAATATCCGATAAGTTGTGCTTGAATTTTCATTGAATTGTAGATATTTTTGAATTTTTTATTTATTTTCAATTATGACCCATTGGTTGCTCAGTAGGATGTCACTTAATTTCCATGTATTTAGGTTTTTTTTTTCTGTCATTTGTTTCTAGTTTCATTGCACTGTGTTCAGGTAATGTGCATGGGATAATTTGTGTTTTCTTGTATACACTCAAGCATGACCTATGGATCAGTATGTGGTCTATTTTAGAAAATGACCCATGTGCAGCTGAGAAAAATGTGTCTTTAGCTGTTCTTGGGTGGAACACTTTGTATATGTCCACCAAGTCTCTTTTTTTCAAGCTCCGGTTCAGTTCTGTTATTTCTTTGCTAAGTTTTTGTCTGGTTGACCTATCTTTTGGGGATAAGGTGGTGTTAAGGTCTCCTGTTAAGATTGTGTTATTGGATATTAGATTTTTCATGTCCATTAAGATTTGCTTTATATAGTTGGGTGCTCCAATGTTTGGTCCCTACATATTTATGAATGTTCCCTCTTCCTCTTGAATTTTTCCCCTAGCCAGTATATCGTGTCCTTCTTTATTTCATTTGATCGATGTTGGTTTGAAGTTGAGACTGTCTGATAATAGGTTTGCTACTCCTGTTTTTTTCTGAGTTGCTGGGGCATGTAATATAGTGTTCCATCCTTTGACTTTCAGCCTATGCTTGTCTTTATGAGTTAAATGTGTTTCTTGTATACAGCATATTGTTGGATTTTGTTTCCTAATCCACTGTGCCAGTCTATTTCTCTTAATTGGTGAACTGAGTTCATTTACATTGATGGTTAGAATTGAGATGTATTGACTTACGATTGACATGTTATTTACCAGTTATCATTTCCTCCTTTTTGTTCTGTGTTTAATTGCTTGCCCTACTTAGTTGGTTGCTTCTGATCTCATTCATGGAGTTCTGATCATTTTGGTCCTTCTCTAGAACATCTTTCAGGAGCCTGTGTCATCATGAAATTCTTTAGTTGTTCTTTGTCATGGAAGTATTTCACTTCTCCATCAAAGTTGAAAGAGAGTTTTTCAGGGTATAGTAGTCTGGATGGGAATTTGTTTTCTTAGAGGACTTGTAATACTCTGCTTCATGCTCTTCTTGCCTTCATGGTATTTTAAGAGAAGTCGGCCATAATTCTGATGGGTTTTCCTTTGAATGTGATCTGCTTCTTTTCTCTAGCGGCTTTCAGGATATTATCCTTGTGCTGAATTTCTGGAATTTTGACTATCATATGTCTCGGTGTGTTTTTAATTGGTTTGAGGTTACTTGGCGTTCTGTATGTTCATTTACTGAATATCAGATTGTTTCCTCATGTTTGGGAAGTTTTATGCTATTACTTCTGCCCATACTTTTTAATGTCATTTGTATTGACTCCTTTCTCTTTGATGCCTATTAGTCTCACATTGTTCATCTTTGCATCATCTTGCAGGCGATAGATTTTTTTTCCTGCGTCCTAGTTGTTTTGAAGAGGTCCTTTCTTACTTTTTCACTAGCTGCACCAGCGTTTTCAAGATCTGAAACTCTGTCTTCCCTTTCACTTAAATGGTTTTACAAGCTTGTGGTTGAGATTTTCAATTCCTTTATATCTGTTTGACTCTGCTTCATACGGTGTATTTATTTCCTGTATTGTTCTTTCAAGGAATCCGTCATTTTTCTAATCTCCTGTATTTTTTTTATCAATGTCTTCTTTAGAAGCAGTCATTAATTCTTTTTACTGCAGTGTTTTTTTCAGATTGGTTTTCCTCCCTATGTTTCTGTATTTGATTTTTTACTTCAGATGCTGTGTGTTCAGTGAATTCTTTTTTTATTTCAGATAAGAATTCTGCTCTGAGTTCTTCTATAACTTTCTGTTGTTTCTTATTTAATTTTGATATCATTAATTCATACATTTCAGCTGAGCTTGTGTCCTCTGCACTTTTTCTGGATGTGCATTGTTTCTCCATATGTTTCTGCATTTGTTT
>NW_004524790.1:2251048-2252533 GCF_000260255.1 Octodon degus
GGTGTGTGTGTGGCCAGCTCAGCCCACCAGGGGGCGGGGCCGGCTGGCATGTGGTGCTGGGGGACCGAACCGCGGTCCCTGATGCCTTGCCAAGCCTGTTCCAAGTAGGTGCTTCAGACCACTGAGCCATCTCTCCAGCCCTGTCCTTTGCTTTTGTTGTGGGTGAACTTGGGTTCTGAGATTGCATTTTGCTCCTTTATTTTGTCATTTTGTATAACACTGTCTTCTGACCTTTGTTGTAGAATTTTCGTGCCATTATAACCTTAGCACCTTTTGAAGTTCAGGTGCAGATCTACAAAGTTTGGATCTATCCAGCTGTGCCTGGCTTGCGTCTGGCTGCTGTGCTCAGGTTCTTTTTGCTTCTACCCTTGTGGATGAACCTGTTTTTACTCTCTGGCAAGATGTTCTGTTCCTAGACTAGCTCGGTGTTTCTGTCTCTTACTCTTTCTAGCAGTGACTGCAGCTGCAGAGTTCAACCCATGCTTGTATGATAGGTCTGAGCTGAGTGTGAAGGGGACAAGGTGGAGTAGGATCAAGAGGAACCTCTTCCATACACTCACAGAACCTGTGTTACGATTGTATCTTGAGGTCCTGAGAACACAGTAGAAGTTCTCACTCACTGGATGGGAGTGGCAGAGACTTTGGAGCAGTGGTGGGGTTCCAAGGACATGGAAGAGAGTCTCCCATACACTGTGTCTGGGCTTGGAGGAGACTGCTCCTCTGGTGCAGGGTAGCCAGAAGCTCTCTCACATCTTAGGAATTAATCTAACAGAACAAGTAAAATAACTTTACATTGAAAATTACAGTATTCTGCGTGAAAAGATTGAAAAGGGTATTGAAAAATGGAAAGATATTTCTAGCTCCTGTATAGGAAGAACCAACTTTAAGAAAATAAGCACACTTCCAAAATTGTGATACAAATTTAATGCAATTCTTATCAAAATGCCACCAATATACTTCAAGGTTTAAAGCAAACATTCATAAAACTTATTTGGAAAAGAACCTAGCTTGAGGAGACGACCCAGGCTGCGGGATTCTGAATAGACCCAGATTGCAGGCCCGGAGAGTGAGTGAGACGATTGGGTTGCAGGATCCTGAACAGACCCAGAGCCCAGGCCCAGCTAGTGAGTGAGATGACCCAGGCCGCGGGATCCTGAACAGACCCAGAGCGCAGGCCTGGCAAGTAAGTGAGACAACCTCGGGCCAGGGATCCTCATTCAAACCAGGCTGCAGGCCCAGCATGGAACCCTTCAACAGAACTCCCTGCAAAGAGGCTAGAGGTAAGACCCACCCAGCTGATTCAGGAGCAGAACATCTTGACAGAGTAACACAAAGGGTTCAACTCTAACGGCTGCAGCAGAAAGAAGTGGAGCACAGCAGCCAGATCCAAGCAACACCCACCTGGAGGAATCGGAACTTCATAGATCCGCACCTGGTGCTAAGGTAATAACTCTATCTAAGCTCTACACCAAAGGTCAGAAGACA
>NW_004524790.1:2253895-2259682 GCF_000260255.1 Octodon degus
TTTGCTATCATGCAAACTTTTTTTTAGTTCAATTGTTTTGAAACATTTAATTTTCTGAATATTGCTTAATCTTAATTTTTGTTCTAAAATCTATACTGTATCTTTGACTTAAAATTTATTTAAAAGACATTGTATGATATCTTCTCCTAGTATTAGAAACTTTAAAAAGTATATTTCCATTTTCTGTTGACTTTAAAAAAAAGAGGTTTGTACCAAAAAAAAGGACCTAGCTTGAATAGTAAAGGTAATCCTAGGCAAGAAAGGCAAGAAGACAGGAGGCACGAAAATCCCTGACTTGAAATTATATTCTAAAGCTACTATTATACAATCAGCATGACAGTGGAAAATAAAACAGCCCTGAAGAACAGTAGATTAGATAAGAAGATGAAGATACAACTACAAAAACACGCTCAGGCATGTTATGTTTGACAAATGGGTCCAATATGTTCACTGGAATAAAGACAGTATCTTTAACAAATGGTGCTGAAACAGCTCACAGTTCATATTCAAAAACTAAAACTCAACCTGGTATCTATCACCATGCACTAAACTAAAGTCAAAATGGATTAAAGATATAAACACTAAAAGAGAAACTCTAAATCTGCTGGAAGAGAATGTAGGTTGAAATCTTGAGACATAGGTGATATCCGACCAAACCCAGGCCCTGCGAGAGTGGGGGAGAGCTTCTGCTCTGTCCTGCACCAGCCCGCCGCTCCAATCCCAGGCTTGCCTCCTGAAAGAGGCCTTTCCCTGCATTCTCCAGGCCTCCCCCTCCTGGCAAGACACAGCGCAGCCTGCCCTCTGAGTGAGAACTCCCTCCGTGCTTTGGCCCCTCCATATCCGACCAACCGCAGGCCCTGAGAGGGTGGGGGAGAGCTTCTGCTCTGTCCTGCCCCCGCCCACCTTCCAAGCCCAGGCTCGCCGAGTAAGAGGCTGTTGCCCGTGTTCTCCAGACCGTCCCTGTCTGGCCAGACCCAGCACAGCCCACCATCTGAGTAAGAACTTCTGCCGCACTCTTGGGAGTCCTGCAGACCCCAACAAAATACAACACTAGTGAGTGTGTGTGAGAGCTTCTGCACACTCTCACCCCCGCTGTTCATACCCCTCCAGACCCAGCCCAGACCTAGTATACAGGCTTCAGGTAAAACCCTGCAGCTAAAGTCCCTGCAGTGAGACTAGGGTCAAAACTACACAGCTAATCCAGGAACAGATCATCTTACCAGAGGTTTACAGCAGGCCCACCTCAAAGGGCAACAACAGTAAGGAGCTGAGCACAGTAGCTAAACCCAAGCCAGGCACAGCTGCATGAAGTAGAACTTGGTATATCAGTACCCGAATTTCATTAAGTGATAAGAACATAATTGCACCAAAGCTCTGTACCAAAGGTCTGAGGTCAGTGATATATGAAATGATAAAGACAAGGAGCAAAATGCAATCTCAGGCCTCAAGCCCATGCGTAACAAGTGCAGAGGACACTAGCTCATCTGAAATAAATGAATCAATAATGTCAGAAGTAAATAAACAGCAGCAGAAAGATATAGAGGAGCTCAGAACAGAATTAATTTCTGAAAAAAAAGAAAACTCTGAATTTATAGCAGCTGAACTTAAGAACAAAATGCAGAAACATATGGAGGAAACACAATGCCCAACCAGAACAAATGAAGTGGACACTAGCTTAGTTGAAATACATGAATTAATAGAGTCAGAAGTAAATAAGCAACTGCAGAAAGGTTTAAAGGATCTCAAAGCAGAATTAGTGTCTGAAATGAAAAAAGAAATCGCTAAATTCAAAGCACCTGAACTAAAGAATCAAATACAGAAACATAAAGGGGAAACCCCATCTGTAAAAAGCTCTGCAGTAAAGGAATTAATAACTGCTTCTAAAGAAGACATTGATAAAAAAATACAGGAGATTAAGAAAATGATGGATTCCTTGAATGAGCAATACAGGAAAGAAATAGATCGCATGAAGCAGAG
Source organism: Octodon degus (assembly GCF_000260255.1). NCBI lineage: Eukaryota > Metazoa > Chordata > Mammalia > Rodentia > Octodontidae > Octodon > Octodon degus. The sequence goes on from NW_004524790.1 coordinate 2,255,873, forward strand.
TGAAAGAGATGTACAGTACCTTAAAATCTCAATCACAAGTCTGAAAAATCATTTGAGCGAAAGTGAAGACAGAGTTTCAGATCTTGAAGACGCTGGTGCAGCTAGTGAAAAGGTAAGAAAGGACCTCTTCAAAACAACTAGGATGCAGGAAAAAATGATCCATCACCTGCAGGACGATGCAAAGATGAACAATATGAGACAACTAGACGTCAATGAGAAAGAAGGAGTCAATACAAATGACATTAAAACAATATGGGCAGAAGTAATAGCATAAAACTTCCCAAATATGAGGAAACAATATCACATTCAGGTAATTGAAGCAAACAAAAATCCAAATAACTCCAACCCAGTGAAAAACACACCGAAACATATAATAGTCAAGATCCCAGAAATCCAACACAAGAATATCATACTGACAGTCGCTAAAGAAAAGAAGCAGATCACATTCAAAGGAAATCCCATCAGAATTATGGCCAACTTCTCTTCACAAACCATGAAATCAAAAAGAGCATGAAGCAGAATACTTCAAGTCTTCTATGAAAATAAATTCCAGCCCAGACTACTATACCCTGCAAAGCTCTCCTTCAAGTTTGATGGAGAATTGAAATACTTTCATGACAAAGAACAACTAAAGAATTTCATGATGGCAAAAACAACCCTAAGCAGACTACTGAAAGATGTTCTAGAGAGGGACCAAAATGATCAGAACTCCATCAATAAGAACAGAATAAACCCACTAAATAGGACAAACAATTAAACGCAGGAGAAAAAACAGTTACAAAACAGCATTCAAATAACATGTCAATCGTAAGTCAACACATCTCAATAATAACCATCAATGTAAATGGACTCAATTCACCAATTAAGATAAATAGACTGGCACAGTGGATGAGGAAGCAAAACCCAAAAATATGTTGTATACAGGAAGCACATGTAACTCATAAAGAAACTCACAGGCTGAAAGTCAAAGGATGGAAAACAATACTACATGCGCCAGCACTTCAGAAAAAAGCAGGGGTAGCAATCTTGATCTCAGACAGTCTCAACTTCAAACCAAGAATGAGCAAACGAAATAAGGAAGGCCACTCTATACTAGTTAGAGGAAAAATTCAAGAGGAAGAAATAACAATCATAAATATGTAGGCACTAAACACAGGAGCACCCCACTATATAAGACAAACCTTAATAGACATGAAAAATCTAATATTGAATACAACAATCTTAACAGGAGACCTTAACACCCCCTTATCCTGAAAAGATAGATCAACCAGACAAAAAATTAGCAAAGAAGTAGCACAGCTGAACCAGAGCTTGGAACAAATGGTCTTGGTAGACATACACAGAATGTTCCACCGAACCACAGCGGAATTCAAATTTTTTCAGCTGCACATGGATCATTTTCTAAAATAGATCACATACTAGATCATAGGTCATGCTTAAGTATATGCAAGAAAACAGATATTATGCCATGCATATTATCTGCCTACAATGCAACGAAACTGGAAATAAATAACAAAAGAAACCAGAAAAACCCGCTAAATACATGGAAATTAAGCAACACCCTACTCAATAATCAATGAGTTACAGATGAAATTAAACAAGAAATTCAACAATATCTACCATTCAATGAAAATTCATCCACAACTTATCGGAATTTATGGGATGCGATGAAAGCAGTTCTCAGAGGGAAATTCATAGCTGTGAACTCACACATTAGGAAAACAAATCGGGAACAAATAAACACCCTCATGCTGCACATCCGACATCTAGAAAAGGAAGAACAAACCAAACCCAGAGTCCAAAGATGGGCTCTAATCATAAAGATTAGAGCAGAAATTAATTAAATTGAGATGAAGAAAACAGTTTAAAGAATTAACGAATTAAAAAGCTGGTTCTTTGAAAGATTAAATGAAATTGATAAGCCCCTAGCCAATCTCATCAAAAATAGGAAAGAAAAAATTCAAATACAAGCAATAAAGAATGAAAACGGTGTAACTACTGCAGACCCAGTAGAAATTCAGAAGATTATCAATAGCTATTTTGAGTATCTTTACTCTCACAGATTAGAAGCCACAGACGAAATGGACATATTCCCAGAAAGGTACAATTACCAAAACTGAATCAAGAAGATATAACAACTCTCAATAACCCAATAACAGCCATTGAAATATGGAATGTAATAAAGAGCCTGCAGCGAAGAAAAGTCCAAGTCCTGATGGATTCACAGCTGAGTTCTACAAGAAATTCATAGAAGACATAATCCCTACACTCTTCAAACTCTTCAGTAAAATTGAAAAGGAAAGAGTTCTCCCAAAATCATTCCTGGAGGCAAGTATTATGCTGATACCAAAACCAAGGAATGCGCATGTAAGAAAGAGTACTACAGGCCAATCTCCCTCATAAACATAGATGCAAATATCCTCAATAAAATCCTAGCAAATAGAATACAGCAAATCATCAAGAAGATCATACACCATGACCAGGTAGGATTCATCCCAGGGATGCAAGGATGGTTCAATATTCGAAAATCTATAAATGTAATACACTATATCATGTGCTTAAAAACCACATGATCATCTCAATTGATGCAGAAAAGGCTTTTGACAAAGTCCAACACTCATTCATGTTCAAAGTCCTACAGAAAATTGGAATAGAAGGCCTCTACTTCTATCTGTTAAAAGCCATCTATGACAACCCAACAGCTAAGATAATTCTCAATGGGGAAAAACTGAAATCTTTTACTCTCAAATCCGGTACAAGACAAAGATGTCCTCTATCACCCCTCCTCTTCAATATAGTTCTGGAATCATTAGCTAGAGACATTAGACAAGAGGGAGAAATAAAAGGAGTAAGAATAGTTAAAGAAGGAGTGAAACCATCATTATTTGCAGATGACATGATACTTTATTTGGAAGACCCAAAAAAATCCACTAAGAAACTACTAGAGCTGATAGACAAATTCAGTAGCATAGCAGGATAGCATAGCAGGATACAAAGTCAATACCCAAAAGTCAATAACATTCCTCTACACAGATAAACACACTGAGAAGGAAATTTGGGAAACAATACCTTTTACAATAGCCCCAAGGAAAATGAAATATCTGGGAATTCATCTAACTAAAGAAATCAAAGATCTTTTCACAGTATTTTGAAAAAAGTGATCATAGCAGATTTCAGAAAATGGAACAATATTCCCTTCTCCTGGTAGGATGAACCAACATCGTGAAGATGGCCATACTCCCAAAATTGTTGTATAGATTTAATGCAATCCCTATGTTACTACCACTAACATACCTCCCAGACCCAGAGAAATTGTTCCTAAAATTTATCTGGAACCAAAGAAGACCTAGAATAACAAAGGCAATCCTGGCCAACAAAGAAAAAGCTGGAGGCATTACAATTCTTGACTTGAAATTATACTACAAAGCTACTGTAATAATATCAGCATGGTATTGGCAACAAAATAGAGGATCAATGGAATAGACTAGTAGTTGCAAAGGCCTATAGGAATGCACTCAGCCACCTGATCTTTGACAAAGGGGCCAAATACACTTACTGGAAGAAAGATAGTCTCTTTAACAAATGGTGCTCAAAATTTGGTTCTTTACATGCTGAAGACTAAAGCTTGACTCAGGTCTATCACCATGCACTAAACTAAAGTCAAAATGGATTAAAGAACGGAACATTAAAACAGAAACACTAAATCTCCTAGAAGAGAAAGTAGGAGGAACTCTTGAAGACATAGGGGTAGGCAAAGAGTTCATGGACAGAAATCAAATAGCATGGGAAACAGGTGAAAGAATTAACAAC
>NW_004524790.1:2259977-2261351 GCF_000260255.1 Octodon degus
AATAAATATATGAAAAAATGCTCCACATCACTAGCCATCTGCGAAATGCAAATTAAAAGAACACTTAGATACCTTCTCACCCCAGAAAGATTACCTATCATAAAGAAATCACCCAACAAAAAATGTTGGAGAGGCTGTGGGGAAAAGGGAACCCTTCTCCACTGTTGGTGGGAGTGTGGACTGGTGCAACCATTATGGAAATCAATGTGGAGACTCCTTAGAAAACTAGGACTGGAAATCCCATTGAAGCCTGCTATCCTCCCACTGGGAATTTTCCCGGAGGAACTGAAAGCATCATATCATAGTGATATATGCATACCTATGTTTATAGCAGCACAATTTGTGATAGCTAGATTTTGGAAACAACCAAGATGCCCGTCACATGTGGAATCATTGCAAAAGATGTGGTACTTTTATAAAATGGAGTACTACTCAGCTATAAAGAATGATAAACTTGAAGCCTTAATATTTAAGTGGATGCCACTTGAAGATATACTTATTAGTGAAATAAACCAGACCAACATCTGTAAATGTCGTATTGTCTTCCTAGTATAAAGACTTACAATTCCGTATATGGTTAGGTTTCTAAGTTTCTTTGTAAAAATATGTAAATGCTTATTTCTACTTTTATATAATTATTTTTCCTTCATATATGTAAGGGCTTAAAGTTTAACATATCTATATCTGATGGAAAATACCTGTTTCATGATATGCCAAAATGTTTGATATTTAGACAGGGTAAACCTTGCATATATTGCACGTTAATAATTAGTTTCTCTTCTGGAGGGTTAACAAGCTAAGCTAGCAGTTCAAAATGGGAGAAAAGGAAGGGCTGCAAGTTTAGCTAACTTTTTGGTCCTAGAGTTTCAAGGTTAGTGAAGACTTGGGACATCGGGGAACCTGTACTGTAACAACATGTAACTCAGTTGTGCTTCAAATTTTCTGATCAAGAAGATTATGGAGCCACAGAGGAATGTGTTTGATGATATAAAGTGAGCCTGGGGAGAATCATATGGAGAGAAAAAACATTTTCTCAAGCTTTCATAGCAAATTGGTCAAGCAATGGCCATGACTCATCCTCCTGTCAGACACTGACAAAAGGGTGTACAAAGGGTTGTACAGGGAGGGCTACAGGATAAATCCTGAGAGTACTTGGCTGATCTTATCACATACAAAAGTTGCATTTCTTGTTATATAGGTCTTGCTATATCTTGGTCTTAACCATCCAGCAGAAAAGTAGAAAAATGAGGTATATAAAGTAAGTACATGCAAGATGATGCAAAGATGAACAACGTGAGACTAATAGGCATCAATGAGAAGGAAGGAGTCAATACAAATGATATAAAAAGAATATGGGCAGAAGTAATAGCAGAA
>NW_004524790.1:2262151-2271398 GCF_000260255.1 Octodon degus
TTCTTTGCTACCATGAAAGCTTTTTCTTAGTTCAATTGTTTTGAAACATTTAATTTTCTGAATATTGCTTAAACTTAATTTTTGTTCTAAAATCTATACTGTATCTTTGACTTACAATTTATTTAAAAGACATTGTATGATATCTTCTTCTAGTATTAAAAACTTTAAAAAGTAAATTTCCATTTTCTGTTGACTTTAAAAAAAACCAGAGGTTTGTACCTATATTGTTTATTTATTATTTCTTGCCTATATCTTGTAATATGAGAAACTACTTTGGTGGTAACAATACACAATGTACTAACCATTGTTACTCTCCTAAAATAATAAAATATATAAATTTGTTTTATTATAAAAAAATAAAGACTTATGGATGGAAAAAAAATAAAGTAAGTACATATTAATACAATGAGCTGTAAATGGCTCAAGTCAATAACTTCTGAGGATAACCCACTAATATTATAGACTGCTACACAATGTTAGATTGTTTAGTTGAATTCAAGCACCTATAGTGTTTAGATGCCAATAGCATATTTACCTCTGACAGGACAAAAAAATCATTTTGTATTTATATATACAAAATAGTTAGGATAAATTTACAGCTATTTTTGCTTAATTCAATGAAAAGAAAGAGGTGTACTAACAGTGTTTGTATGGAATATCCTGTCTACTTTTTGTACTATGGATAACCACTAAGAAGATAACAATGTACAGTGATTATCAAAACTGTCCTATTGATCAGCTGTAAAACTGTCTCATTCATATTTATTTATCAATAAAAATAAATAAATTAAAAAAGACAGGTGTAGGCAGACTTCATGAACAAAAACAAGGTCCATGGGAAACACTTCAAAGAATCAACACCTTGTATCTCATCTTATTGAGAAATTTCTGTGCAACAAATGAAATCACGAACAGAGTAAAAGGAAAACACCCTAATTTGGACATCATCTTAAACAACAATCTCTGAGACAAAGGCTTTATATCTTATTTATATAAAGAACTGAAAATAATCAGGCCCTCAAAATTCGAAGACCAAGTCCAAAAATAAGCATCTAAATTCAATACACCCTTGTCTGATGAAGACATATAAATGGCTAATAAATACATGAGAAACTGTTCCTCATCACTTGTCATTTGAAAAATGAAAATTAAGACAACATTGAGATGCTATGTCACCCCAGCAAGAATGGCTATCTTAAAAATCAACTAATAACAAATACTGGAGAGGCTGTGGTGAAAAAGTGACACTTCTCTACTGTTGGTGTGAATACAGATTGGTACCACTACTATGCAAATTAGTAGACGGATGCCTCAAAAAGCTAGGATTTTGGGTCCTATTCAACCCCTTTATTCCATTTCTGGGTATTTTTTTTTAAAAAGAACTGAAAATATTATATCACAGAAATATGTGTGTGCCCATGTTTATAGTAGTACAATTTTTCATAGCCAATTCCTGGAAGCAACCAAAATGCCCATCGTCTGAGGAATCTATAAAAAAAATCATGGCATATTTATACAATGAAGTATTACTCAGCTATAAAGAAAGACCAACTTGTGGCCTTCCCAAGTAAATGATTGGAACCAGAAGCTGCAGTCATTCGTGAAATAAATCACACTCTCATGTGTAAATATCATATTTCCCCCAGTATAAAAAATCTGAAAAACAGGAGGACCACCCATTTGGGCCACTCTCCTGTCCCTGTCTTGGACAGGAAATTTCTTTTCCTCAATAAATATATTCTGCTGATAACTTACTTTTGTTCCTAAAATTCATTCTTCAGTTTTAGAGAACACAAACATCCCAGGTACCTTTCAGGTAAGGAGTTCCATTTTTCCACTATATTATTTGGAGGTCATCAACCAGAGATCAGTATTTATCCCTGTGTCATTTGGAGGTTGCCACTGAGATCATTGAATGGAGATTTAAAGCTGTCATGACTATCCAAGACAAAAATTCCTGGTGTCTACTGAGGACCTTTAGATAGAACCTCTAGAAAGTATCTCTGACTGCTGATTCACATATATGACCCCTTTTAGCCTGAAGAAGCCAGAGCGGTCAGTGCCCATGGTTCCCTCATGGCAGTTCATGCTACTTCTTCAGAGGGGGTAATGTAGTGCCGGCCAAACAGTTCAGCAGATTAAAGTGCTTGCAAACAGGCTCAGGGGCCGGGAGTTTGATCCTCAGGCCTGCTGTGCCGGCCTCACCCCAGGGGCACGCTGAGATGGCAGTTCAGACTGGGTGTGGTAGTGCATATGTCTGTAATCCCAGCTCTTTGAAAGCTGCAAACAGGCACATCACTAGAAGTTCGACCTAGGTAGTGAGATCCTGAACACCCTGTAGACCCTCTCCTCAAATACAGAGGGGGGAATGTTGTAGGCAGCTGAATTAGATAGAAATATTATAGGTAGTCAGACAGGGCTGGGCCCTCAAGGAGACAATATGGAAGAGAAGGTGACATTGCTACTTTGGAAGAGACAGACACTCTCTACTGTGGACCAAGTTCAAGACAAAAGAGGAAATAAGTACAGCTACATACTTCCCTAGAGATGGGCATCAGGGATTGATACTCTAAATATGTATCAATCACCTTGAAGAAGCCCAACTGAGTGATTAACCCAATCACCAGCAGGAAGAAACCCTGTCCTGTACTTCCCCATTCAGTACTAAATTTGATCAATTTTACCTCACAATGGTTCTTGTAATCTCATTGGTTGACCATAGTTTTGTCCCACCTCATGCCCACCTAAACAAGTTCCCATATCTTCTCCACTGCCTTAGACCCACCTAACCTCATGGCTTTCATTTATAAAAGTCCCTACAAGAGACAGCTTCCCAGGGAACACCGGCTCAGGTCCCTCTCCTGTCCCTCTTTCAAAAAGGAGCTTTCTTTCCCTCAATAAATATATTCTGCTTATAAAAAAATCTGAAAAATTAAATTATATCTGAAAGTTACAATAGATACACTGAAATGGAAAGAAATTGAATGTAAGGAATACACAACAAAGATAGGAGAAAAGATGTAAAAAATGGAAGGCGGAAAATCATGCAAAAATATATATGGAATAGCTGAGGTGATTGTATTACTACTTTTCATCAGTTTTAAAAAAATAGCTATTAATATTTACAATTTCCACTTTGACTAACTCTATACTGATATCTGCAATCTGAACAACTACATTGAAGGCAGCAATGTGCAATGCAAAACCATGGTTCATCTTCTTCTAAATGTGTATCATTTCTGATGTCTTATCAATTATTATTATACTCTTTAAAATAAATTCAAAAAGAGTAAAATAAAAAGGTCAAGAAAAATTAAGAGTTATTTAAAGCAAGCATGAATTTTTAATTATTTGTCGAATCTTGCATAATTTTATCTGTTAGTCTGAGCAGCAGATTTGATGACAAAAATGTGTAACATAACAACCATTGTTAATTTTCTATTCTTGTTTTGAAAATATGAACCATATGTATTGTAATATATCACTTTGTTTCTGTCATTGTTTTTGCTATTTGTTTCTGCTTTTGTTTTAGTTTTTACTCTTTAATTAAAATAATACTTAAGTAAAAAACAGCTCACCTCTACTAACAAGTCATAGTTTAGAAGCCAATGTGAAGTCCAAGTGCACTTTGAGGCTCACTCTACTGGTTGTTTAGATTCTAAAAATTCTGAGATGGCACGCATTGAACAATACTATGTTATTTTAAGTCATCTACATGCCCCCAAATTCAGGGCTTTAAAGGCTGGCTATGTTTCCTTGCTCCTGAAAATTTTAGCTAATGGGGGACATAGAAGTAGTTTTTATCTTTTCTCCTCTGTTTCAGGATGAGGAAAAGAAAAAGTTTGTCACACAGCATCATCTTTTCACAAAAACTTAAATCCTGCAGGAACTTCAGGTTGTAGGAGTAGAAATGCATTCTGACAGTACATGAAATCATGGAATGAAAATCGTTGAAAGAATGAAGGCCAAATAATACCACTTAAAGTGCATTGCATTTCTGCAGTGAGATACAGTCAATAATTTGGACTTCCTAGCTGCAGTGCAATTATTGGTACCCTAAACAATGGAAAGCAGGTGGGGCTATGAGATTCAGTGCATGTGACTGGTACAGATTGGTACAGCAATCCAGGGAGTGTTTGGTGGCTGTAACTCTTGACCATGGTCCTTCCACTTTTTTTGCTCCCGGAACTGAGGATAGAACTCAGGCCCTTGTGCTTGGCAGGCAAACTCTTATCCTACTGAGCTATCTCCTAGGCCCCCAAGCTTCCACTTTGTAGGTCACAATGTGCAATATGTTTTGCTGGATCTTGAGGCCTTTCTCACTATTTCAAGAGAATCTTAATGTTAAATTCTCTAGTGCAATTCACTAACAACAGCTCTCATGACAACTATGCAAATGGCTTATTGACAATGACCTGGTTCAAATCTACCCTGGAGAAGGTGGCCCATGGGATGTTGCTGTCAGTGGTACTGGATGAAATCATGAGGCTCCAGGTGAAGAAAATGATGCTCAATTATAATTTCTGTCTTGTGTTTTTCTTCTGGGCAACAAACTTCAGATGTAGGGCCCAGGGTGACAATAGGGTCAAATTTCTCCAGGGACATGGGGAAGTCCTTGAGATGGAGCATCAGAGTGTTCACCTGAGTCACAAACTGTAATGTTGAAACACACACACACACACACACACACACACACACACACACACACACACACTGTTTATTTATCTGGCTCAGACTGAAAGATTCTTCTTCACTCAGCCCCAAGCTTTGCATAAACGTGTAAGATGTTCCCTTTCATTGCTGTCTTCTGTCTCCTGCAGCTTTCTGCCCCAGTGAGAACTTTTGATAATGAAGCCTGCCTTCACCGAAGGAGCACCAGTGTGCACAGGGATGGAGATGTGATGATTGGTGGTTTTTTCTCTGTATTTCTATATCTACTATACTGGTACCATAGGTATAGAGCCTCTAAAAGAATTCTATTTCATTCAGTAAGTGCCTTCTTCATTTATGTATTTTCTTTCTAGATAGAAGGAGAGATAATGTCTAGGGATGTATGTAGATGTATCAATATTCTCTATTGTGATATCCTGTTTTGTCTGCCCACATATGTACAATAGGCCTTCCTATTTTATAGGCAGTTTTCCTTGTCTTCTTTTTGGGCTTTTAAATGTGGGAAGACAATCTGTTTTTTATTTATATTCCTGACTTCTTGTTTTCAGTCTTGGAACCTGAGTGGGATCCCACTGTCTCCATACCCTGTGGTCTTTGCCCTTACTGCATGGCATTAGGTGATGTTCTTCATCTCAATTGAACTCCTGGATTGAATTGAACTATTGCCAAATATCCCTTAATACAGGGAGGGGTTAGATAATTATCTATTTATCTATCTATAAAATTTCTTACATTCTTAGAAATTTCTATCCCATTTGCTTCAAGTAACTTCTTCCTGTAAATATTTAATTTCTGTTTCAAATAAACTTTAGGGTGCTCCAGGACTCCTCCCACTGCAAGCTGAGCCCAGAATAAGGAGTGAATAATCTGTGAGACTTTCTCCACAATTGTGATTCTTACTTAGCTCAAAGTGCACATCTTTTCTGTATTCAGATATGATCCTATAAGTACTGGTGCCAAACATAAAGTTAAACATTGAACTTTCCAACTTGTCAGAGAATTCCAGCAAATTATTTATGCTTTTTTAGAAAAGAAGATGTCAGTGGAACAGTGATTGATTGAGTCTTACAGAAGATGCTGATCCACTGGGTCATGTGGCAGCAGTCCATAGAAAGGGTTAAAATTAAATACATTAAAAAAATTCCTTGGTCATAACAAAGTTCTGTGGACTTGCTCTAAACATTACACAACAGGATGGTGTGCATTTTAAGATGATAAAAAGTCATGAGCCTGGCCAGTTCTCAAGGACTTTATTTCTTACCTGTCTAGAAGAGGCAGATGTTTGTTTTCTCAGGTACCTGCCCAATTCTTGGGGGCTACACACTCCCTGATTTTGGTCATGCACCCATTTGTGTCTACTGGTATTGAAGGGGCCTCACTGGTGTGAGGACTTTGGGATCCCATCCATAGAGAATCCACTCTGCCTGGATCCTTCCCAAACAGAACCTTGAAAGTCACAGGAAAGCACTACTTAGCACTGCAGTTGAAATTTCAGGTGCTTTTCTTTTCTTCTGAGTAAGCGTGTGTGTATTAGCTAACAGTTTACTAAACTTTGTGTTTTTATTAAATTTTATTGTTCTTAGCTTGGTGATGGAGGCTTTCATTATTTGTGAATCCAGCCTTCTAGATTAAGTGGCTGTAACTGTGGTTTCCTTAGTCTTCATCTTGTTCGGGAGCAAGGACAATGGAGTAAGGAACCTGGGCCTTTTCCTTCCATAGATGAGGTCTTTATCTCACACTCCTTATAATGTCCAATAGAAGTTTGCTTTTATTTTTGTTTCTAGACCCTTAGTCTTTGTTATATAGTATTTGAGACAGGGATTTCCTGTGCTTACTATGTTACAAGAAACCTCCTGGCCTCATGTTTCCTCTGCTTCAGCTTCTTGAGAAGTTTTGATTATGGTATTTTCAGTAATCATTAAAGTCTGAATGTGTATTTTTCTTCCATCATTTAAAAAAATGTGTGTTGTTATAGATGTTTTTAATATACAAACTTTAATTCTGGTACCTGCTACTGAATGTTTCTTGTTAGTGAATGATCGGAACTATTTCTTTTGTATTTTAAAGAGGAGAAAACAAAAGTAAATAACAAAGATAAAGAAAGAAAAAAGCAACATAGAACCATAAAAATTACACAGAATTGCAAATCAAGAATGGAAAATGAACAGTGGTTGTTATATTACCTCTTATCATCAAATTTGTTGCTCAGATTACCAGATACAGGCATGAAAGACTGGTCAAACACTTGAACTTATTTTTGAGTGTTTGACTCAGAGAACTATGCACAAAATCTCCTAACCCATGTGAGAAGATTAATTACTGGTGGTACTTATTGAAAGTTATAAGAAGGATTTTATTTGATCAGGACATAACTGTAGTGTAAAATCTACTGAAATATAGCTTGAGGAGGTGGATTCTGAATGGTGGATGGGCTAGTGTGCATTTAGCACTAACCAGGAGCATGGAAGAGGATAATGAAGGAGTCTGGCTCATCCCTCCAAAAGCATTCTAACTAGACAGCCCAGTGTGATCAGACATCATCTGAGTGTACTGAGGAGTGAGAATCTGATCAAGTACATTATCAGATTTTAAGAATAGTTCAACATTTAGGACTTGTTTCTATTCCTAGGAGAAAAGGATGAGCCACACACTTTTCTATTATCTTTTGCTGTCCGAACATATACTCACAAAATAGGGATGCTGTTGCAGATGACCCTGCTATTGACTCATGCACTGAAAGCTCTGTTTGTGGCTAAAAAGAATGCACTTGCAATTTTGAGTTTCTATGGCCAGGCTGAGGTATCCACCTGGAAAAACTGTTTAGAGACTCAGGAGAAAATTTGGATTCCTGATAAGATGAGAAGGAAAACTATTAAAGAATCTAACCTTAATATTTTAAAAGATTCATAATGTTCAGATATGTAGATGAAATAGTCCACATCATTCATAGTTTAATCTTGATAACTTGATTTATGGGCTTTTTGCCCATAAATATAAATACATTAACATTAGCATTCTTCTGTCTCTGTTTTCCTCAATGTGTTTTCTTACATAAAGTAATATTATAAATAGACATGCTAATAATTATGCCTGCGAAATTTACATCCTCTCAACCTATCGTACTTCAATTCTCACCTAATCTGAGATGTTCCAAAATATGTAATTACTTCCTCCTGCCATTTGAAGAGCGCAGTAAGTGTGATGCATAGAGGAATGATCTGTGGTGGAATATAAAGAATATTGCCTAGTAAAGTGGCTGTGTTCAAGGTTACACATTCTTTAAATTATCTTATGCATATTGTCAAACTACACAGTGAAACAACATAATGGGCATTTTCAAACAACCACGCAGGGAAGTAATATTTCCTTAATCTTTACATTGGACAACTGGCCTAAGTTGCGGTTGGACAAATGGAATCATGTTGATATATGGGCATATCCTTTATTAATGTTTGCATTCATCATATAGTGTACTTTATCTCAGGAATATTGCATTTGATGACTTACCCCAAATCAAATTTTTATGTCAGAGAAGACTTTTAATGTTCAAAAAATGTTTTACATATTAAGAATAAGAAAATATTCTTTAAAAAGTATTTTAAATATTATTTAATAGACTTTTTAAAAATAATTTTACTGAGCAACAAATAGCAATGAGATAGTTTCAAAGCTGATTACTAGCACAGGTTCAAACATTAATACATTGCATACTTTTGTCCTAGTGGTTATTCATTGAACAAGATGCAAACATGATATCCTGTCCACAAACACTATTCAAACAAATATCTCTATTCATTGAATTAAGAGAGTGCAGCTGTATATCTATCCTATTTTGAATATACAGATACAAAATTATCCTTCTATGCTTCTATTTGTAGCACCCTTTTTTGTTTGGTTTTGTTAGAGAAGGCTATTCCACTTGACTAGCAATGTCAAAAATTGTTGACCTGAGTCCCCTACAGTTCATCATAACAACATGGCTTTACTTCTTATACTTTGTTTTTATATTTAGCGGAAGACCCAATACTATTATGGACTACTGGAATATTTTGGAATATTTTGCTGAGTTCACGCTCCTATAATATTTAAATGATGGAGCTAAACAAAAAAAGGGGATACAGATGAATGACCATTTTATATCTGTGTATTCAAAATGGTTAGGATAGATATATAGCTACATTCTCTTAATTCAATGAATAGAGGAATTTGTTCTAATAGTGTTTGTAAACAGAATATCATGTCTGCATCTTGTGCAACAAATAACCACTAGGAAGACACTATACAATGTGTTAATTATTGGAACTGTCCTACCAATTTGATTTGAAACGGTCTCATTTCTGTTTATTTCTCAATAAATTATGGAAAGAAAAGGGTATTTCATTGTCATTTAAATATTGTAGGTGCATGAATTCAGCAAAATATTCCAATATAGTCCTGTAGTCCATAAAAGTGGGCTTTCAGTAGGACTGACAATATCAGAAGTAGAATTTTTTTCTTTTCAAAGTTTTATTGATAAACATATAGCAATGAGACAGTTTCAAATCAAATCGAAAGTACAGTTTCAACAAATAATACA
>NW_004524790.1:2276881-2278039 GCF_000260255.1 Octodon degus
TAGTGGCCTTCTTTATTTCGCTTAATCATTGTAGGTTTGAAGTTGAGACTTTCTGAGAATAGAATTGCTACCCTTGGTTTTTTTCTGAGGTTTTGGGGCATGTGGTATTTTGTTCCATCCTTTGATTTTCAGCCTATGAATGTCTTTATGAGTTAAATGTGTTTCTTGTATACAGCATATTGTTGGGTTTTGTTTTCTAATCCATTGTGCCAGTCTATTTCTCTTAATTGGCGAATTGAGTCCATTTACATTGATGGTCAGAATTGAGATGTATTGAGTTATGGTTGCCATGTTATTTACCTGTTATCGTTTACTCCTTTTTCTCCTGTGTTTAATTGCTTATGCTATTTAGTTAGTTGCTGCCATTCTCATTCGTGGAGTTCTGATCGTTTTGGTTCCTCTCTAGAACATCTTTAAGTAGCCTGTGTAAGGTTGGCTTTGTAATCTCGAAATTCTTTAGGTGTTCTTTGTCATGGAAGTATTTCACTTGTGCACCAAACTTGAAAGAGAGTTTTGCAGGGTATAGTAGTCTGGGCTGGAATATTTTTTCATAGAGGACCTGAAGTACTCTGCTCCATTCTCTTCTTGCCTGCATGATCTGTGAAGAGAAGTCAGCAGTAATTCTGATGGGTTTTCCTTTGAATGTGATCTGTTTCTTTTCTCTAGCGGCTTTCAGTATATTATTCTTGTGCTGAATTTCTGGGATCTTGACTATTATATGTCTCGTTGTGTTTTTCATTGGGTTAAGGTTCCTTGGCGTTCTGTATGCTTCAGTTACCTGAATGTCATATTGTTTCCTCATATTTGGGAATTTTTCCACTATTACTTCTGCCCATGTTTTTTTAATGTCATTTGTGTTGACTCCTTCTTTCTCATTGATGCCTATTAATCTCACAATGCTCATCTTTGCATCATCTTGCAGGTCGTGGATTAATCTTTCCTGTATCCTCGTTGTTTTTAAGAGATCCTTTCTTACCTTTTCGCTAGCTACACCAGCATCTTCAAGATCTGGAATTCTGTCTTCACATTCACTTAAACGGTTTTGCAAGCTTATGATTGAGAGTTTAATTTCCTCTATATCTCTTTAACTCTGCTTCATGCGATCTATTTCTTTCCTGTATTGCTCATTCAAGGAATCCGTCATTTTTCTAATCTCCT
>NW_004524790.1:2278233-2278715 GCF_000260255.1 Octodon degus
ACGCTATTAATTCATGCATTTGAACCTAGCTAGTATTCTCTGCACTTGTTCTGTGTGAGCACTGGGTTTCTTCCATATGTTTCTGCATTTGATTCTTTAGTGCAGATCTTATTAATTCAGGGATTTCTTTTTTCATTTCCAATCTGAGGTCTTCTATATCTTTCTGCAGCTGTTTCTTTATTTGAGAAGCCGTTGATTCATTGCTTTCGGTTGTGTGATTTCCAATTTTTTCTGTGTTAGTGACCTTTGCACTTGTTATGGGTGGTCTTGGGTTCTGAGGTTGCATTTTGTTCCTTCTCGTCATTTTGTGTAGCACTGTCTTCTGACCTTTGTTGTAGATCTTTGCTGTAGTGATAACATTCGCAAGTACTGCAGTTCAAGTGCAGCTCTACAAATTTTGGACTGATGCAGCTGCGTCTGGCTTGGGTCTGGCTGCTGTGCTCAGCTCCTTCCCGATGGTGCCCTTAAGGGTGAACCTGTTG
>NW_004524790.1:2279408-2287496 GCF_000260255.1 Octodon degus
TCTTTATTAAAAAGATCTGGAGCATAAGAGAAAGGCATATGTTAAAATCTGAAAGAAACTACCATTGCTAGTATTATATTGTAGAACACTGTGCATTTGTAAGGCATGAGTATATAAAAAACTGTATCTTCAGGAAGAAAAAAGACTACCTGGTGGATGAATTAAATGAGCAGAAGAGATGGAGGAGTAGAGAGTGTCAGAAATTGTGGTGACTACAATTGTTTGAGGCTAGGGAGGAGGCTGTTTTGATTGAGGAGAAAAATACAGAGGATAGTTGATGACATTTTATAATTCTAGATTCTTGAAACTCTGACAAAATTTTAATAATTTATTTTTCTTTTATTTTTTAACATATTTGGAACAGAGACTTGCTACACAGCTTTGACTCATAGTGATCCTTCTGATTTCAGTCACCTCAGTGCTGGGATTACAGATGTACACCATCAGGCTCTGACTCGGTGGCTGGCTCAGTGCACCTGGGAGTGGGGCCAGCTTGGCATGTGGCACCAGGGACTCAAATCTATTCAAAATCTATTTGAGTGATCTCGCTGGCCAAAAAATTTATTAAATAAGCATTTTGGTCCCAACAAAGTATACTAATAAAAACTCAGATTTTCCTGAATGAACAATTGCTATTAATTACTATTTTATATTCTGATCTGGTCCTAACATTTGTGCCAAGGTTAAAAGGACAGATCTTGGCCCTCAAACCTTACAGAGAAAATAAAAGGTAGTAAAATAATCAACAGTGAGCATAAATAATAAGAATCAATGGAACAAAAGCCTAGAATAAAATTCTAATTGAAAAATATGATATTTACCAGATGGATGTCTGGTGAAAATAAAGGATTTTTAATGGGAGGTCTGGCCATACGCCATGGAGATAACAGAAGTTTTAGGGAGCTATACCCTTTCCATTCAGGTCATAGCCTGCCAGTGTTGAGTTTATATTGTGGCCAAGACATCCGGCAGAAAAAGATTAAATTTTAGCTTCAGAGTCTCTTGGAGGCAACACTGCCCAAGGATCATGAGGACAGTTTTTGAAGGACTGCCTTGACTTTGGGTGTGACGGCAATGATGACTGCATTGGCAGTGGACCAACAACTTCACACCCTAGGAGAGATCCTCCTCTTCTCCTAAGAGTATGAAGGATGAGGGAGATAATCCCACACCTGTATTCTCAGTCATCTTTAGAAATCAGAGAGGGGTCCCCAAAGATAAGAAAGTAACTGTCATGCCTTGGGGACCAAGGGCAGTAACCCCACCCAAGGAATGTGAGGGCAGATTTTTTTATCCAAGAGTCATGGAGTTTATGTCTTAATGTTGACACATGGATTTGAGATAGGAGACTCCCAGTTTAAGAAATGGCTCACTTATGAGTTGAGCCTGCTGGGTTTTGGGTGTAGGGTAGCAATGGCTGATGGCAGGAAGAACAGGAGTGACTTTAGGGAAGCCCAAAGACTAGGGGAGTGAAAGCCTGCCTCCCTCCACCCCCAGGAGCTATATGGCTCATTGACGTGAGTCACAGCAACAAAATGTTATATTTCTCAGTGGAGATACAGAGGAGTAACAGGAAAGGAGAGAAAAAGATTCAACTGCCTTTGAGAACATGGAGAGGATTGATGGCAGGGAGAAGCAAAGATCCTCTGACCTGAGATAGGAGCCTGTGACTTTATGGACATTGGATAGGGGCAAAGTTTGAAGGGCAGGTTCAGTGACACAAAAGGACCTGACTGCAGGCTAAGGAAGGAAACAGGAAGTTGTATCCAGGGCTGGAGTGGATAAGAAGGAGGAAGTGGGTATCAGGAAGATAAGTTGTGGTTTTGGGATTCAGGCATATTGAATCAGGGCCATTAAGCAGTCTGTACTTAGGTCAGAATCTACCAATGTTAGCAAAGGATTATTAAACAAGGTTACATGAAAACATTGACACAATTATATATAGGGAAAGACACTACTAAAAACTCACAAATTCAATCGGGTGTTAAAATACAAACATAGCATCTTGTGATCTTAAATGAAAAGTACTTATGACATAAAAAGTGTGCTTTCTGGAACACCTGTTTCAGAGAAATGCTCAAGTGGTTAAGGACATTCAGGCCAATAAAATTATGTGTTCAAATTCATAACAGGTTTGAAAACTTCAAGGTGAAACAAAATAAAGAGTAATAGTATAACCAACAGCGAGCATAAATAAAATTCATTGTAGACACAATGGAACAAAATTCTAGAGGAAAATTCCAATCGAAGATGTGATAGTTACAATTACACGTGTAATACTGCTAAGGAAAGAAATAACAGTGCTTTCCTTAGTGTAGAAAATCCCAAAATATATCAACATTAGCCTGGAAAGTAGCATGGGATTGCATAAGATAATAAATAACTTTTAGTATAATCATAACATTTTACTTTAAGAAAGCGTTTTTTCTTCCAGAATGTGTTCTGCCTTTCAAGTGAGGAAGATAATTATTCTCTGGCCTTAACAAAATAATATAGCACTTGGGGACAAAGATGCAGCCCAGCAGCCCTGCACTGGAGGTCAAGATGGAGAAGACCTCCATGGCCACCATGGCCTTCCCCTTGCTGCTGTGGTACACGGGCAGGAAGGTGACCCATACGCTGCAGAACACCAGCATGCTGAAGGTCAGGAATTTGGTTTCATTGAAGGTGTCAGGCAGGTTCCTGGCCAGGAAAGCCACAGTGAAGCTCACCAGGGCCAGGGAGCCCAGGTATCCCAGGACACAGTAGAAGGCAGCGAGGGAGCCCTTGTTGCAAATAATGATGATGTGGCCGTGTTCAGAGTGAGCATCTGTGTCAATGTAGGGTGGATTTGTCCCCATCCAGACTGCACAGAGAGTGAGTTGGATCAGGGTGCAGATGGGGATGATGTAGTTTGATGCTCCTGACACCAGCAACTGCCTCATTATTCTGCCTGGAGCAGTGGCCTTAAAGGCCAGCACCACAGTAATGGTTTTGGCTAAGACAGTGGAAATAGCCACAGTGAACACAACTGCAAATGTCGTCTGCTGCAGGATGCAGGTGGCTGCGTTGGGTCGACCAATGAAGAGCAAGGAGCAGAGGAAACAGCAGGTGAGGGAGATGAGCAGGGTGTAGCTGAGAGCCCTGTTGTTGGCCTTGACAATGGGAGTGTCTCGGTGCTTCACAAAGAGCCCAAGCAGAGCAGCTGATAGAACAGAGAGACTCAGTGCTGCACCAGCTAGAGCTTTCCCCAAGGGTTCTTCATAAGCCAGAAAAGTCACAGTTTTTTCCAGGCAATAATTTCTCTGAATGTTGGCGTATTGATGATCTGGACACTTTGCACACTGTTCCACATCTAGCAAAAATGAAAATTGTCATTTGAGTGGGATTATTATTATTTTTTTCACATCGCCATTCTTGGAACTTATGGGACTTGAACTAAATAGTCAATGTTTATATTATTCTTGTTCTCTTCTGTTTCTTTTCTTTCTTTTTCAGCCTGTGTGATTGAACTCAAAGTTGGCACTAAGATATATTTACCACCTTGTTACAATTTTTTATTTTGAGAACAGATCTCTCTGAATCACTATTTTTTCAATGCTTTGTTCCAACAGAAAATCCTCATTTCTCTGCTTCTCAGAGCCTTGAAATCTAGGCATGCATTGTCACACTTCACTGATTTATTTCCTTCCAGATGCTATATAAGAAAATCCACACGGAGACTAACTCCTAAGAAATACTAAATATATGTTATTTAATCCCCTAATAAATCTGGTATCTCTTTCAAAACTCTGTAGTTTTACAAAGTAAAAAAAATCTTGTTTTATTCCTTACTTCACATGCTTTAATTATTTGATTTAAATATAAATTTGTATAAATGATTCCCCAGACATTGAATGAATATCCTTATTTTAGGAAGCCAGCATTATTTTCTTTTTTTATTTATTTTATTTTATTTTATTTTATTTTATTTTATTTTATTTTATTTATTAGAGAGAGAGAGAGAGAGAGAGAGAGAGAGAGAGAGAGAGAGAGAGAGGGGTGTGTGTGTGTGGCCAGCTCAGCCCACCAGGGGGCGGGGCTGGCTGGCATGTGGTGCTGGGGGATTGAACCGCGGTCCCTGATGCTTTGCCAAGCTTGTTCTAAGTAGGTGCCTTAGACCACTGAGCCATCTCTCCAGCCCCACCAGCATTATTTTCAAAGCCACAAGGAAACACATATGAAGAATCGTATTGATTGTAATGTATTTCTCATATTGAGACTCTCCATGTTAGAACTTTCTATGTTCAATTACTTATTTAAGTTATACTGTGAAAGGGGTATTTTAGTTGTTTGTTGTTGGTATCTTTCAAAGTAATTACAAGACGTATCTTTATACATTTAATCATTTTAAATGCGTGAAAATTGAAGTTTGAAAATCTTATCTATGTGGTAAATAGATGTGCTAAATTTATACTACTAGAAACCTTACCAGTAGGTGATATAAATCAGACACACATGTGCTAACATCATATTGTCTCACTTGTGGAAAAACCTAAAAGTGTAAGTAAAACATGAATGGTACAATAAACACTGTGAAAGGGAGAGAATATATTCAATGAGAAGGAAAATTGCCATAAGGAAAAGGACTAAAGAAACAGGGGGAAATGTGTATGATAGCTTGGTTAATTTTAGTCCTGATATTTGTTGGTCAATCTCAAAGAACAATAAATGTTCGAATGGTTTCTTTTTTATCTTACCTCCTAAAATTTCAAGTTATCTAAGCAACTAATTTGAATTCAATATTATGTAATAAAGTAACTTTTGTCAAGTTCTTACTCTTGTTTTGTGAAAATCTGTATCATTTATAATGTTTTTTCGTTCATTTTTACTTGTTTTGTGTACTCTTTAAAAGACAAGCATGAAAATTTATCTATGAGTGTTTATGACTCTATTCCTTTATTGGAAACCTAGTATAATTTTATTCATGCATATGAATTTTATACTTACAAACAATATCACTGAAAAATTATTTTTTTATTTTCTTTTTTTTTTTGAGGTACCTGGGATTGAACTCTGGACACTGTGCTAGCCACACAATCACTTAGATATCCGAGTTATCTCTCCAGGTTCTATCACTGAAAAATTCTATCATTCATGTTTTTCATATATATATATAATCTTTCATTGCATTGACCAGTCTCTAGAATGTAATGTTTGGCAGAAGCATAACAGAGAAAGTTTGCTATCTCATTCTTGAATCCAAAACTGGACGAAAAACACTAAAGTGTGCGTCAAGAAACTACAAGCACCATTTCTGGGGGCAGTTAGAGCCCTTACCCCGTATCTCTTGTTGTGTCTTTGAAATCACTGTGACGTACAAATTTATTATATTGTCTCCATTTGGTAATGTCTTGTTTTTCTTTTTCCAGTATCTACAACATTTAATTGTATTTTGTACACTGAGTTTGCTCATGGCATACTGTCCTTGAAGAAAACATGTGAATTTAACTGAAAAAAGAAAATTACCATTCAATTTGTTTCCTCTAAGTGTATTTTCAGCTATGAGTAACATCAGTTATTTCCTTTCTTAAAATGAAATGATTTACCTCTGTTCCTTTTATGAAAGAATCAAGTCATTATTAATGTTTTTGAATTTTTATTATTTTCACTGGTATTATCATCCCCAGAACCTTTGAGTGAAATATTACACTATGGACTCTGGAAATGATACTGTGGAGATATTAATACTATGGAGATTTAAAAATTTTCTCTCAGCAGTGTTTTCCTTGGATTTTATACATTTCAAGGCATCCATTTCTGAGAAATTAGTTACATTTTCATGTGAATGTTTTTCTACAAAACAATACTAATATACAAATTTATTTCATGATATTATACAAACTTTAAATTTTTCTCTTTGTTCTTGATCAACTGTACTGAGTTGTCACATTACATAAACACATTTAATTCTGTTTATTTTCTCTGTCTTAATTTCTTAAACATTCCGTTCAGACTGTATCCTACCATTTATTTCTTTCAAGTTTATTTGCACTGTGTTTTGTAGTGTATGATTAATATCTTAGAACCAAAGTTAAGGTTTATGCAAATTTAAAGAAAGACTGCACAAAAGTGTGTGTAATATAGAATAGATTTTTGCCTGAGTATAGTTTGAGCTTCAACTCCCAGGATATTCAGTATCACATAGTTTATAATTTGTTCTTTGATCTGTTCTATATACTACATAGGATAGAGAATTATACATATTGGAAGCATATATTAACTGATTAGTGGATGCCTTGTTTTCTATGAGGGTATATAAAAGATTTATAGAAAAATACCCTATTTCAATATATTATGGTGAACATATGTTCAAAGAATTACATGAAAAAGTCTGTAATTTGGTTGATGCATTTCAGAGAACATTTGAAATATGGCTACATGTGTTTTGAAGTCAAAGTTTATATCACCCACAAAGCAAATCAGAAACTATTAAATAGGAAGTTGATTCCACCATGTCATCATTTTTAATAAAGTTCAATGTTTCCACCAGGGTACTTATAATATTCAATAGTGCCATCTAGGAGAATGGGTAATAAATTACTGGAATTGGATTGTGCCGTTATAAGCATGTTGTCCATCAGAGACATCTTCCTTTCTCTAATAAAGCTTAATCTCTATGGCCATCTGCTTTGTGTGAAGAATAGTGTCAGCCACTAGAAAATGAATATGCCTGACTCTTGTCTTGACTATAATCCTGCTGAAGTCCCAAAGTTTGTAAAGCACAAACAAAGATTCATAAGAATGGATTAAAAGGAAAAGGAATTAGAATAGATTTCAAAGGGGGAAATATTTTTTCTAGCCATAACTTTTGCTATAAGGCAATAGCACTCAGTAAGGCAAATATCGTGATAAGTGATGGGAGAATTTTACTATCAGTGTGTTCTGTAAGATTTTTTCCATTTCTAGGATATATGGAGTGAATATAAAAGAGAGAGAATGTGTCCACACGACATACTCTTACTTGAGTCGTTGGAGATCTCATTCTCTGGGCAAGCAGTGCAATCAAAACAGCAAGGAGCCTTTCCTTCCTGAGGGCTTTTTCTAAATCCAGGATTGCAATTTTCACTGCATACTGAACGGGGAGTCTAATAAAAACAATATACAGTAGTAGTTTATTAGTCTTGTACTTCAACAGAACTACAGGAATGTATTTGATTTGTATACATATATAAGCAAAACTATTTTCATGTCAAATTTATTTCAAAGTCTGACACAGAAATTAAAAAAATGAGTAAGTGAATTTATTATCTACTCAGGAAGTTTATAAATTTTTATTTTTCTTAAAAACCACAGAAATTTAGCTCCATTACCCTGGAAAACACATTTGGAAGAGGAGAGTGAGTCTATGCCCTTCTCTTCCTCCCTCAGCCCTCAGCATGGCTGATATGAGGCCTCTGAATCTATGCTCCTCTCGTTCACTACCACCCTGATGTGGTGAAGTTGCCAAGAGGAGTGGCCCAGAGTCCTACAGGACATCAGCAATACAATATTCCCAAGAAGAAGGCATCACAATGCACAGTCCGAACTAGATGTATAGAAATATCTCATTCAGAACTGAATTCAGGATCAGGCACCAGCCCTAGCAGAGGAATCCAGGTGACTGGCACCTCCCCCTGCATCACTGGACCAAGAATCCAGGGGAGAGCCAGCCGCACAGCAGAACTCTGTCTAGAGTGCATACAATGGACAGGTGAATCTATCAAGCTGGAAAAGTCAGAAAAAGGAGTCAAGAAGTAGTAATTGATGTGTACCCGCACTTTGCTTGAGGACCAAGACACAGAAATGAATCACATGCTGGCACCAAGCCTCTTCTTAAGAATTTCATTTTATCTTCCTCTATTTTTGTATCTTATTTATTTTTTTCTCTTCTTTTCTTTTTCTCAGTATTTCTTTCTGTATTCTCCTTTTTTGTGTTGTTGTTCTCCTTCTGCTCTCCTCCCCTCCCACTCCCTCTCCTCTCCCCCTCCTTCTCCTCTCTCTCTCTCTCTCTCTCTCTCTCTCTCTCTCTCTCTCTCTCTTTCTTCTTTCTTTCTTTCTTTCTTTCTTTCTTTCTTTCTTTCTTTCTTT
>NW_004524790.1:2287746-2296250 GCF_000260255.1 Octodon degus
CTTCTTCTTCTTCTTCTTCTTCTTCTTCTTCTTCTTCTTCTTCTTCTTCTTCTTCTTCTTCTTCTTTCTTCTTTTTCTTCTTCTCCTGTTCCTGCTCCTCCTCCTCCTCTTCTTTTTTCTTCTTATCCTCTTCTCTTCCTAAACATTGTGTGACCATCCTTTGTCATCTATCCTTATTGTACTTCATTTCCATTTGCCTGTTTAAAAAATATATATTTCATACAGTGTCTCCCTATGCAGCTTGTGCTCTTTGTGATCCTCCTATTTTCGTCTTTCAAAGTGCTTGGATTATAGGCATGCTTCAACATACCAGAGTATGTCTGCCCGGAGGTAAGACCTGTGCAGCAAGTGGTACAATGGATTAAACCTTGGTCCCTGAGCTTGGCTAAACAGGCGCTTAGTATGCTGATCTATCTCGCCAGCCCTTCCACTTATTTTTGTTTTATACACTACTTTCCCTAATTTTCCACTCCCACACTGCAACAGAGAAAAGCAAAACACTCTATCAAGGGGAAAAACAGCTGGCATACAAACTCCTAGTTTAGGGTAGCACTGTTTTATTACTATAGAATTTTCTCTTATGAACTAAATACAAATCAATAGTTTTCAGTTTGTCAGTTTCTAAATCGTGCTTGATGTTGTGAATGCTAAGTGTACTACTTTAGCTAAGACATCCTGTCTGTTGTAATCAGTTGTTCTCCCTTCTGGAATTATTTGGGGACGTTCTGGGATAGTATCAGCAAGACAGCCCGGTAACAGAGAACTGAGAATGAAACAAAACCAATACTAATATCTTATGTTTAACCAATGGGAAAGCTAGGATAGACACAAACAAAGAACTTTCTCCACACAGAACACATCCCTGAAGAGCCCTTTTTCTAGAGAGCTTGCTACTAGAGATATGGTCACCTAATATAAAACTCCACAATGATCATTACACAAAACAAAATAAAAATCTTTTGAAATATAAATGATAAGGTGAAAAATTGAAATGTAATCTCAGAACTCAATAGATTTTAGAGATAATAGCATCTGTAGAGAGGAGAAAAACCCTAATCTAAGTGGATATAGAGGAAATCAGCTTTGAAATAGTCTTGCATGTTTATCTTTTATTTTTTATGTTTTAGGGAAGGTTCTGCAGGGTGTTCAGGATCTCATTACTAGATCAGACTCATAATGATCCACTTGTTTACAGCCTGCCAAGAGCTGAGATTACAGGTGTGTGCCACCACGTCCACTCTAGTCTTGCATGTTAAAAACGGATATGACATCCATAATGAAGGCATTGCTCGGCATATTTAGAGAAGACATAGATAAAAAATAGAGGAAAATGGGAATGAACCCTATAGGAAGACATAGAATATATAAAATGGGTTTGAAGAGATATCTAGGATATTAAAAACTCCATTAAAAGCTGGCAAACAAGATAAAGTTTCAGATCTGGAAAACAAGAATTTGGCTAAATATTATAAAAATGAAGGTTCTTTAAAATTAACAGAGAGAAGGAAATAATTCAATAACTTCAATACAATTCAAAGAAAAACATATAAGATTGATAGGTAGCAATGAAAAAATTGAAGTGAAAAGTTATGACATAGATAAATAGAAGAAAATGTCCAAAGCATGGGAAAAGAATCTGATAAAAGTATAAGTGAAGCATAGATAACTCTTATTAACCATAACCACAAACATCTGCCCCCACAAATACAATAAATAAATCCCATAAATTCAAAACAAAAATACATCTTTTGGAGAAAAGAAACGAGTCAACTTGAATGAAAACCCCTTAAGATCATGGCCAAATTCTCAATAGAAGTACTTAGCTCAAGAAGATTTTGAATTGAGGAATAACAAGTCCCTTAAGAAAGTAACTTCCAAACCAGATTGATGTATCCTTCAAAAATGTCTTTCAGAATAAACAGAGAAGTAAGATACTTCATGTTAAAGAACACCTGAAGGAATTCATGACTACTGATTCAACACTATAAGGAGTACTGAAAGTATTGTAGAAAGAGATTCATATGAGTATGTTCCATGAACAACAGAAGAAAGAATATATCAGGCAGGGCAATAGAAAAAGTAAAGTGAAATGCAGAGAACCAACAGTAGAAAAGTAATATGAAAAGGAGATGCCAATACATATCTATTATAAGCATTTATATAAACGACTTATACTCTCCCACTAGAAAAGGTGGATTGGGAGAATGGATTACAAAATAGGCTCCAAAACTATTCTGTGTAAGTGCAACATATTTAAACCAAAAAGAATCTCACAGATAGAAAGACAAAGTTTAGTAAAATTAGTGTATGGAACAGGATTCCAGAAAAGGGAAGGGGTAGCTATTCTGTTTTAGACAATATGAACTTCAAACCAAGAATGCTTAAAAAGCACTACTTACTTGTTAATGGAAATGTCTAAGAGGACGAGATGACCATCATAAATATGTGTGCGGCACATACAGGAGCACCCAAATATATAAGACAAATATTATTAGACAGGAAAAATCAAATAAGCAACAGCACAAATGTAACAGGTGACTTAGTATCTCACTGACACAAAGTGATCAACTAGAGAGAAATATTAACAAAGGAACAGCAGAACTAAACCAAATCTGTGAACAAACCAATATTGTGCACTCTTATAGAGCATTCAAGTGAGGAATATCAGAATACATATTTTTATCAGCTGCACAGGGGACATGCTATAAAACAGACCATATGTGCTAAATCATAGAACATTAAATAAATACAACGAATTGAAATTATCCCATGCATGTTAAGTGACCATAGTTCAAGGAAATTGGAAATTAATGACAAAAGAAATCATAATACTCCATAAACCCATGGAAATTAATTAACACCCACCAGAACAACCAAGAGATCCCAGATGAAATTAAAGAAGAAATAAAACTGTATACAGAATAAAAAAATAAATGCAAATACAGCCGAGTAAAATTTTGTGAAGCATAGTGAAAGCAGTTCTCAGAGCCAAATTTATAATAGTGAATTGTCACATCAGTAAAACCGAACAATTAAAATTTAAGAATCTTATGCTACACCCCAAGCTTCTAGAAAAGGAAGAACAAGTTAAGCCAAAAGTCCCAAGAAGGACAGAGGGAATTATGGAAATTAGAGTAGAAATTAATACAATGGAGACAAGAAAACAATGCAATGAATTAATGAATTCATTTGTTTTGAAATTGGTTCAATACTAGTCAGCATCGTGAAAAAATATAAAAGAAAACAGAAATTCAGATCCTGTGTGTGTTGAACTATATCTAGAGCTTTTTCTGCATCAATTAAAAAGATTGTGTTATTTTTATATTGGAACTGTTGACATGGTGTATGTACTATACTTATTGATTTACTATTAGAATAGAAAAGAAAACTCAAATTCTGATCCACTACAGATCCTGTGGAAATAGAGATCATCCATACCTACTTTGAAAATCTTTCCTGGCATAGAATGGAAAACAGAGAGGAAATGAACAGATTCCTAAATGAATTACCTTATGAATTACCAAAGATTAGTCAGGAAGATATAATTGTTTGGAATAACCCAATATTACTTAATTGTATCAAAATAATTAAAAACATACCAACAAAGAAAGCCCCAAGTCCTGATGGATTCATTACTGAATTCTCCAAAAAATTAACAGATCATCTAAGGTGAATACTGCTCCAAGTCTTTAATGCAAATGAAATGAAAATTTTCCTAACTCAGTTTTGGAGGCAAATGTTCCCTTGATACCAGAACTAGTAAAAGACTCAACCAGAAAGAGGAACTACAGGCCAATCTTTCATAATGAACATAGGTGCAAAAATCCTCAATAAAATACTAGCAAACAGAATACAGCAAATTGTCAAGAAGATTATGTGCTATCACCAAGTGAGATTCATCCCAGGAATACAAAGATGGTTCAGCGTGTGTAAATCAATAAGTATAGTTCATACACCATGTCAACAGTTCCAATATAAAAATAACACAATCTTCTCAACTGATGCAAAAAAAGCTTTAGATATGCTTCAACACAAATTAATGTCAAAAAACCCTGGAAAAATTGGGATTCATGGTCTGTACTTGAGCCAAATAAAAGTCATTTACGACTACCAAGAGCCAATATTGTCCTAAAATGATACATAACGAAAACTCTAAGATCAGTAAAAAGATAAGGATGTCCATCGTCCCCACTCCTATTCCATAGTTAGTTTTGGAAACATTACAATAACAACCAGAAAAGAGGAAGAAACAAAAGGAATAAATATAGGAAAGATAGAAGGTAAATTATCATTAGTCAAGGTCTTGTGATACTCTCCACAGAGTACCCCAAAAACTCCACACAAAGACTTACAAATTTAACAACCCAATTCAATATCATAGTTGGATCTAATGTCAAAATTCAGAAATCAATAGCATTGCTGTACATGAATATCAAATTCAGTGAGAGACCAAGTATGGAAACTACACCATTCAAAGTAGCATGCTAAAAATTGAAATAGAGAGGTATCAAACTAACAAATATATATATACATTGGAATTACAGTACTCTATGAAAGTATATTGAAAATGACATAAGAAAATAAAAATATATCCCCTATTCATGATTATGAAGAACCAACATCATGAAAATGGCTATAATCTCAAAACTGTTATAGAGATTGAATGCCACTCCTATAATAATAGCATTATCATACCTTTCTGATGCTAGAAAACATTTGGATAATGCATTTGGAAACAGAAGAGATGTAGAATACGATTAAAGTGAATATGTATACATGTATATTTAATGAAATAAATATAAGAATACAGATCTATATAGACATATAAACATATCTTGTGTTCATATAAAACATGATAATTAAGATTATTGTATTACTCATTTTTATTAGATCATCAAAATGAATGGTTTATATATATATTATTTGATCAATTTTTCATGCATATATCAAGTAATATGAGAAACTACTTTGGATAACAATATTAATTATATTAATCATTTATATTTCCTTAGTGTATTGTGTGTAGTTTTTATCTCTTTAAAATAAAAAAATGAATATTAATGTTTAATTCTTCAATTTCTACACATGATTATTGCATGAGTAAAATTCTGGGGAGAAAACCTATGAAAATATTGTTTGTTTTGGTTAAGTGTAGCATGATTGGGTACAATATACCTTGGTAACTCCTGTGGCCCATTCTATGATATCCTCAGATAAAGCCATTTTCTGACCATGTGAAGTATGAGAGGAAAATGTGCCTAGTTTGGCCATAAGTCTAAGGCCTTCTGGAAAATTCCAAAAATTGAGAATATTATACTGTGAGTCCAATTTTCTTCTGTCATCTATGTTCACCTTGTCCCCTGCAGGGTTGTTAAATTCTACATTCTTCAGAAAGGGATGCAGCTGAAAGAGACACATCATTTTAGGTGTACAGATCTCCAAGAGAAAGACAGAAAATATGGGTGGAAGAAAGTTTCTAAGATTACTTGTTTCTATACATTTAAAACAACTTTAACACTGATATCTATTAAACTGTAAAACATGAATGACTGAGGACTACATTATCACCATGTTCCAGAAACATCAGTTTCAGCAAAAACATATTCTTTGCAAGCCCATTTAAATGAGATAAACGGTTGGGTTAGGGCAAAACATCAGCTGCAGAATCAGCTAAAACACACGACATTCATTTTTTTTCTGCCTATTCCAACACTGTCTACCATAAAGTAAGTTAATCAGTATCCAAAGAGTCTAAAGAATTAAACAAAATTTAATTATTTGTAATGTCAAGTGTAACTCAATTTGCTGTTATAAGTAAGTATAGGTCTTCTGGCTGTCTTTTAAGAAAATTATAAAACACTTTTACATGGCTAAGGAATTGATATCCAATTTGCAGAAGCAACAAGCAGGTGTTCTCTTTCCTCTTTCTGGCCAGTGGCTCCTTCATTGAAAATCATCTCAACATAGTTAAAAAATTTCCTCCTTCTTATTGCCTATGATACACATTGCTTCAGATTTTGTAGAAATGATGCTACCATTCTTGGGTGAAATTCATGGGAAAACTTGAGAGAGATACTGAGATAAAACTGCCTGCCATGCAAGGAAAGACATTACCTGCCAGGGGGAAAACATCATCAGTTTTGCATTTCTCCTTGGATGTGTTATCACGCCTTCAAAAACCATCTCATGGAGAGCATGGGCTACAGCGTACACAGCATTGTACATATTGTAGCTCCTATCATTCATAACTGTGTCAAAACGATTCGGAGGCAACCAAGCCAGAGAAGCATTAGGGATACAGTTCTTCAAGGTACAGTCAGACTCAGAGAATGAGCAATCAAAATTCTTGGACCAATACATAAAGAGGTAAGTGTCTTCTGGGTATTTGAAAGGGGTAGCTGCCTGGACAAAAGATTTGAACCCTGAAATCTCTTCATGGTGGTGTGCAAAAACCAGAATCCCATGGAATGGGTCCAGGATAAACTCACTCCCAGTCAGATCAGCATGCCATCGTGAGTTTGAAACCCAGATTTTCCATGTCACTAAGTTTTGTGCAATGTTGTAATTTACGTCATTTGCACTATCAGCATCATAGTAAATGACCACCACGTTGGCAGATAGTGTATCCACGGTGAGGATATCATGTTTCTTCATGGCTGACATATATGACACAGTCACAGTTGACAACATTTTCACAAAGGCTACACAGACTCTGTTTGTGTCCATCTCAGCTCTTATATCTGCGAGAAACTGAAGACCCTTATGGCCTTCTGTGATAAGCAGGCCCACCCAGGTCCAGTGGAAATGAAGCATCAAGGACACCATGGCGAGGGCCAAGTAAGTGTCCTTTGGGGCCACCTGATGGAGGGAAGGATACTGGCCAATGTCAGTCAGTGTAGGGTCAAATGAGCCAAAGTTAACCTTAAACAGAAAGAAAATATTAATGCACTGAAGTATTGATTAATATTGAAATCCTGTGATATGTAACTGAACAATTTCCATGAGTTACACAATTAGACACATATTGTTTCCTCTTTATAAACACCTCAGGCATCAAGGGATTTTTAAGCAATGAATAAATATTTTCAGTCATCTTGGATATATAGTTTGTATCTTCATTTTTGATTAAAAAATTGAAGAGAAAAAAATCCTGTGTAATCCACTAAGCGTCTGTGTGCTGACACTGGTACATTACACACTGGGAGAAATGCTCATCCCTGCCCCATTTTTAACTCTTTATACTGCAGGAAGTTGAAACAGCAATATTGTAATTCTTGCATTTTCAGCCTCACCTGTGGAAATTTGTAGAGTTCCATCAGTGGTCCAATCTGAGCTGAGGTTCCCCATGACAATTCTGTCAGTACTGCTGCACACTTGCTTTCTGTCCCACACATGTAATTAGGGGTCTTATGTTGACCTGTGAGCAAAATGAATGAATTCTCCAGTATCCTCCAATGAGTGTAAAGGAAACTGTGGAACTCATATCCCAGAGAAATGTTAGGTAAAAGATGAGGATTCCTGTTGATCTCTTCTATGGCAAAAATGAAGGCCAGGTAGTTCTGGTAGTTGTTGGGTGCAAGCCTGCACAGGGAACACAGAATTGTTTAGGGGAAGGGTCCATTCGATTGTCATATTCCAATCTAAGCTAGCACCAATTAAGAACTGAATGCCTATGTTCTTTCCACATACTATATAATTCAAACCCAAGTATGAGTATGATGATGTTAGGAGACTGAATTTTTAAAATGTAATTAGAGTTAGATGAATCATGGGAGTGCATTTCTCATGGAGGAGATAGTGGCCTTACAAAATTCTCAGAATAGTTGTTTCATCTTTTGCGTCATTTATTATACAGTTAATATGACCTTGGTATATATGTACAGAATAAATTTTAAGTACAGAATTATTTTACGTAGATGTTTATGAAATGTGATATTTTAAAATATCCTGTTTTGAAGAATCAAATAGTATATGTACTGATGTATCTATAGTATCAATATTAACAAGCATTCATTTATAGTTAAATGCTTTATTTTAGGAAAAAACGTTTCCTTAATATTATTATTAAATGTGTCTCAAACAAAATTTCTATCCACATTTGTGAATGTGAAGAAATAATAGGTTGTTTGATGCATTAATCCACTTTATTTAACTTAATTTAATTATTAGGTAATATAAATTATAGCAGTGCATACTATTACATCTAAGAAAATACATAAATGTATTTGACAAATAAAGATAAAATTAAAGATAAATTGAAATTCTAAGTCAAAGTATAGAGTTTACTTAAATATTATTTTGCTGAGTTCACAGACCTATGCTATTTATTTATTTATTTTTCAAAGTTTTATTGATAAACAGATAGCACAGAGACAGTTTCAAATCAAATCGGAAGTACAGTTTCAACAAATATTACACTGCATATATTCTTCTTAGTGGTTAATTGCTGTACAAGATGTGGACTTGTGATCCTATTTACAAACACCATTAGAACAAATCATTCT
>NW_004524790.1:2297408-2302770 GCF_000260255.1 Octodon degus
CTCCGGATCATTGCCTTGCTCATCTTTTACATATAACTGCATTGCTTAACATTGTCATGTTTCCTAGCTCATCACAATTCCCTCTCTTGATTAGTTAGTCCTTGAGATCATGCAGACCTATGCTACTTAAATGGCAATAGAATACCCATTTCTGACAAAAGTAAACAGAAAAAGGGGATACAAATGAAGGACCATTTTGTATCTGTATATAAAAAATAGGATAGATATACAGCTACTTTCTCTTAATTCAATGAGAACAAGTATTAGTACTAATAGTGTCTGGGCAGGATAACATGTCTTCATCTTGTACTATGCATAACCACTACGAAGACAACAATATGCAATGAATTATTGAAACTGTCTTACTAATCGCTTTTGAAACTGTCTCATTGCTAATTTGTTTTTTCAGTAAAATTAATAAAAAGAGTTTGCTTGAAGAATAAAGCAGTGAGTCACAATGCAGCTGAGTGAGGTTCAGAAATTCAAGTCCATTCTCAGTCCCAGGATTCATGGCCCAGAGAATTTCTCCACCTTGGAAGGTAACCTGAATTTACTATCGACAAAATGCTATCTTCTTTGAATGTTGTGGCACGAAGTTTCTTACAGAAACTGTATATAAAGAGCATTTTCATTGACAAAATTGTCAATGGAAGATTTCTTTGTTAGCATCAGAGTTAATTAGTATTGCTCTGGAGTTTCTGAACCACGGTAAATATTCAGAAAGTTAGGAGAGAATAAAAGATTTGGACCAACAAGTAAGCATGAATATCCCATTAGGAATAAGAACACTCACTTAAAAGTAAAAGAAAATTTGGGCACTGTGCCAAACAAAGCCTAAGTAAATGAAAAGAAATATTTTCAATATAAAATTGGTAAGTGAAATTCCTTTGAGAACAACACATAGTATAGCGTCAGCCTTAACAAAACAAACAATAAGACATTTTAAAACTCTAAAATTGTAGTAAAGAGACAAAAGCACTAAAATATTTTGTAAATGTTAATCTTCAAAGTTTTAATCAAGTTTGGCACCACTAGTAAACATTAAAGGAAGAGAGAATTTTTATATCAGATACAAAACTATGCAAGTGCTCTGAAATTTGCAAAATCTGTGGAAGCAGTGAAACTGAGAACCTGAAAGAAGTATGCTATTTAGAGAAAAGGCAACTAATAGATGCATTAGTGTGACATATTACAAAAAAGTAACATCTGTGTGTATATATCTCTATCTCTATCTCTATATATGTCTCCATGTATCTATCTTGATCTCTCTGGTTATCGTCTATCTTTTTAACATATTTAATTGAAATTCATTGAATATTAACTTAGGTTATTCACAGCGTAAACTATTTTAAAACTAAAGTTAAGTGAATGCACACATGTATGAGAAAAAATTTCAGAGATACTAAATACTTGTTTGCAATCCAAATTAATAAGCAACACGAACGTATATTATTGGCACTGCATTTGAATATCTGAACAAAAGTTCCTTCCTTTTTACTTCTCATTTTAGGAAGGATTCAAATTCCCGTCTGAGGTCCTAACTCTTGCTCCTGATGAATACATCAACCTGGAAAAAAAAACACCTCATAATTGCAAGTGTGTTCCTTTCAGCCACAGATAGAACTCACAGTTTATGGGCTACAAAAGCACTTGATTCTCTGAGCACAAGTCAGGACAGCAGAGCACAATAGAAGAGTAGGTAGCTCATCCTGTCTTCCTAGGAACATAAATAAATCCTACCTCCTTGAACGATTATAGTAATCTGATAATGCCTTGTACCTGGTACAGCTTCTCACTCCCCATTGTACTCAGATCATGGCTGATTGTCCTGGGATCTCTTTAGTTATTATCCTATGAGGGAGGCCGTCTCCCTCACTGTCCCTCTACATGCTGCTAGTTAGCATGAAATGCATACTAGCCCACTCACTAATAAGAATCTGCCTCCCACAAAAAAACCACGTTTCAGTGCATTCTATCCTGAGGGCTATGTCCCCCCAAAATAAAATCCTTCTTACAATCTTCAATATGTGTCATGAGTTATTAATCCTTTCACAAGGATAAGAAGATTTTGAGCAGAGTTCTGAGTCCCTCAAAAACGTTCTGGTCTATCACCCAGAAAATACCCTAAGTAGTCATTGTCCGAATTATAGCTTTATATAGTAAGCACTTATTAATTAATTAATTAATTAATTTGTTTGTTTGTTTATTTATTTATTGTGTTACTGGGGATTGAACTCAGGACCTTGTGCTTGCCAGGCAAGCACTTATTTTACTGAGCTATCTCCCCAGCCCTGTAAGAACATATTTAAAAACACACATTTTATCTTATTTTATTCTATTTTATTTGTGGCCAGCTCAGCCCACCCTGGGGTTGGCGATAGTGTGGCATGTGGTGCTGGGGATCAAACCATGGTCCCTGCGCTTTTGCCTAAGCTTGCCTAAGCAGGTGCTTTAGACCACTGTGCTAGGTTGCTCACCCCACAAAACATACATTTTAGATAAGTGATATAAGAAAAACATACATTTAGGGTACAATGACAAATGCCGGTAAGGTCATCTGCTCAATAGTCTGAAGCATAATAAACTTTTGAGCCCAGAACTTTGCTGGCAATATAGTCAGAACAGTAATCTCTGTCTTAAAACCTATGTAAGCATAAGAAATATGTCTACAAATAAAAGTGAACCCCTGTAAATTATAAGGAATATGAATAGGACAGACATCATCTGCTGAAAAAAAGGCCTAGGTTACTTGATCTGCCATTTCTGCTCCTAAATAGAGTGCAGATTTAAAGAGACCACAGTCACAGCTGCTGAACTCACTGGCCTAGCTTCATAGATCATGAAAGCCTCTACCACCAAAGTAAAAATATTAAAACAAAGTTTAATAAACTGTGAGCATGTAACACACAGAGACATGGAAGAAAGAGAAAGGGCAGATAAAGTTACATCACCATGTCTGAAGAGCTTCTACATGTGTAGTTTCAATTCCAGTGCTGAGTACCCTTTCATATGGTTATTGGAGTTCAGATTGGAAGGGGCCTTGGAAGAGTATCATCTCTATGGATGGAATTTCAAAGTCCCCCAACAAGTAAGGCCCATTAAATACCAGTTGACACTGGAGGGGCAGCAGGCCAACTTAGTGCATGAGAAGAAGCAGGGCGTGTGAAGCCTCCAAGATTTGTCCAGTTACCAGATCCAACAAATATCTGTATCTTCCAGACAGGTACGAAAAATGGTAGTTGGGATCTGCTAGGCTAACAGTAAGCTTCTGCTCTCTTCTGTAAGACTCAGGCAATCACTGTGCCAATGACATCTCTTTTCCTCACAATATCACAAGTCATATGCTAGAGCTTTCTGATCCTCAATTATTACTTATCTCTATGTTTTACATCACACATGATAAGATAGTTTCTGAATAGAGACAAGTTATACACGTTCAACTAAAGAAGAATTGCATTGTAAGGTTAAGATTTACAAAAATTTTTCCCTTATTCTGGGGTCACCTTGAAGCTCCAGGAGTCCTGGAGCAGTCTTAAGTTCATTTGAAATAGCAACTATACATTTATAGGAAGGCGTTCCTTCAAGCAGAAGTGATTAAATAGCGGAAGACAGTGTGTAAGAATGTACAGAATTTTGTGCATATTTAGAAAAGCATAAGTCAACACTTTAATCAACTTACGGAGTATTTGACAATAGCCATTTATCATTCAATTCAATCCAAGGAGTTCAACTGAAATGAATACCATGATTTATTGCCAGGCAGTGGCATCTATGTCAGAGAAAAGACATGAACCATGGAATATGGTGGAGAGAGGGGTCTCTCTTGGGTTTCAAAAGTGAGTACAAGAAGCTAGGAACACAAACAAACAAAAATAATATACTGTACCATAATGAAAAGTATAATAAGAGGAAAATGAGAACTTATAGGGAGGCCTGTTGTCCACAACTGCGTGACAGGACAGGATAGCACAACTGAGAATACTGATACACCTGTGTGAAGATCCCCAGTCATTATTCCTCCTAACATTCAGAAGAAAACCATTAAATGAAGAAAAATACTTACGGCACATAATACAATTCTTTTAGAGGTTCTATAAAAAAGATACCAGTGTAGTATATATAGAAATAAAGAGACAGGAAACACCCAATCACCACGTCTCCATCCTTGTGCACACTGGTGCTCCTTTGGCGAAGGCAGGCTTCATTATCCAAAGTACTCAATAAGTCAGGAAGCTGCAGGAGAAGAAAGATAACAATCAAAGGGAACATCCTAGATGCACATGTAAAGCTCTAGGATAAGTGAAGAGAAACCTTGTTTTGAGCCATTTAAATAAATATTTTGTGTGTTGTGTGTTTCAGAATGACACTGCTTCTCACTCAGGGGGATGTTCTGTTGCCTTGGCTCTCATTACCTGTCCCTGGCCCACGTCCCTGGGGAAGTTTGCCACCAGTTTTGCCTTGGGATCTACATCTGTGGTCTGGAGTCCAGTAGAAAAACAGAAGACAGAAATTATGATTGAGTGACAATTTCTTCACCTGAAGCCAGCATGACTTAACCGAGGTCCACTGCTAGCAATATCCCAGGGGCCACCTCTTCCTGGGCAGTTATGATCCAGGTCTTTTCCAATAAGCCAGTGGTATGGATGCCATTAGAGCTGTTGCTAATGGATTGCACTAGAAGGTTTAATATTAGGTATGTTTTGAAATAGTCCGTAAATTCTCAAGATCAGCCAAAAATATTGGACATTGTGCTTTCTAAGTGGAAAATTATTAGCTATCACCTGAAAAGTCCATGATCAAAATTTCCAGCCACAGACTTTGCCTATTTAATTGTTCTCTGAATACCAGTTGCAGGCATGAAACCCATATCTACCCATGCTCTCCATTGCTTACTGTACAAATAAAGGTTAGTTAGTAATTGAGGAGTGAAGAAGCACAATACCCATTTTTCATCATTTTATGAAGGATTTTTGTATGAACTATAATCTTTCTTTCTTTATTTTTATTTTTTGGCAGAACCTGTTATTGAACTCAGGCCCTTGTGCTTGCCAGGCAAGCACTTATTCTACTAAGCCATCTCCCCAACACTAATATTCTTTATTTAATATTTGTATGCTTGACATATTTCTGCATTTCTATAATTTCAAATGAGTAACTTTTTAAATTTTAACTCAAATATATTTCAAGTTCCAGGCTGTTGGAGGACAAATTTTTTTTCCAAAATTTTATTGATAAACAGATAGCAATGAGACAGTTTCAAATCAAATCAGAAGTACAGTTTCAACAAATAATACACTGCATATATTCTTCTTAGTGGTTAATTGCTGTACAAGATGTGGACTTGAGATCCTATTTACAAACA
>NW_004524790.1:2302870-2318276 GCF_000260255.1 Octodon degus
TGAATATTATAGGTGTGTAAACTCAGCAAAATATTCTAAAAGAGTCTAGTAGCCCATAATATCATTGGGTCTTCTGTTTAACTGATAATGTCAGAAATTATTGACCTGAGTCCCCCACAGCTCAACTTAACAGCATGGCTTTGTTGCTTATATTTCGTCTTCATACTTTTCTACTGGATGGATAAGACCAAGGTAAAACAGGACCTGTGCAACAAGAGTTGTAGCTTTTTGGTCTGAGAAGGTCAATGAAATGCCCTCAGGATTTGTCCTGAGATCCTGTACCTCAGATTGTAGAACCTTTGTCAGTGCAGCCATGTGGATTGCTTTGCCAATTTGCTTAGATATATTTGTGATATAATTTAATTATCTTTTTTTTTTTGGCAGAACTGGGGATTGAACTCAGACACTTACGCTTGCTAGAGAAGCGCTTATTCCACTGAGCCATCTCCCCGGCCTCTTTGGAGGACAAATTTTTAAAAAGCTACATTCTAAATAGCAATTAAGTTTTGTAGCCCTTTGAACACATTTAAGCATGAATTTGTTAATTTAATTGAGCAGAATAATTCAAATATTAAATGAAACTGTGTAACCTCAACTAACTGAGAATAAGTGGGCTGATTACTAAATATGATGACAGACATGAAAGTGTGGAGTTCTGTATAAGACTCGTATTTATGTCCAATTGCGTTTAAAATTATATTCTTATGAATCAAAGATACAGAATAAATTTACATTTGTGGTTAAAGATGTTTGTCCATATGTGAATGTGCATGCATTTGCATATATGTATCAGAAAATATTTCAGGAGAATTTCTGGTTGTTATGTATAACTTGTTTGAAACTTTCAACAAAGAGTATCCTTCAGATATATTCTATCCTCCTTGTCTGAATGTATAAATTAAGTCTTGATAAGCACCATTGACTAAAATATGCTTTAAATAATTGAGTTTGATTAAATTGACATATTTTCATTTAAGAAATATTTACTCTATTAGTAAATGCTTATGAAGAGAAAGATTTTTTAAGAAACTGTCTGATTGATTTTTGATTCCAGATGGTTTTTGCAATGTTGGAATTTTAACAAGTGTCCTTGTGCCTGCTACAAAATTGTTCTATTTCTGATATATATCTCTATAACTTCAAAGATTTTTCAATTCATATTAATAAGAAAGAAGATAAAGTAGCAATGAAGCCATTTCAGAACAGGCTAATAGGGAAGCTACAATTATTACAGCATTGCATATTGTTTTCTTCCCAATAGTTATTCAGATGGCCAGAATCAGACATGATATCTGGTCTAAACAATATTAGTGCAAATCTTTCTTAATGAACTACGAGAAAGAAGCTGTATATCTATCCTAACATATATATGTATATATATATATTTTTTCTTTTTTTTATCAACAAAGCAGTCCTTTACTTTTACCTTTCCAGAGTAAGTAAAACGTGTAAAGAAGGTTGCCTAGCAAGTAATAGCTGACCTTGAAAGGCAAGATGCTTATCTCTGGACTGAGGTATCTTGCTTGCGTTAGGCATTGAAGGGAGTTGCACCTAGAAACTTTAGATCAGTTTCCTACTTTCCTGGCCCCAACACATCACCCTTTTTGGTTTTATTTATTTATTTACTTACTTATTTATTGTCAGAGATGGGTGTTCCACTGCAGTTAGAGATGCTGTATTAAGAGAAGTCTTTAAAGGACATTTTCATACTTGATGCCAGCCCAAAGATTGTAGGTACTTGAATTCAACAAAATATCTCAATGTAGGCCCATAGTACATAATAATAGTGAATTATCAGCACAACTGGCAGTAGTCGGAAGTTGTTTACATGAGCCTTTACAGGTCAGCATGTTAATATGCATTTTGCTTTAATACTACGTGGTTACAATTTTCTGCTGGATGGTTAAGACCAAGTTAAAGCAAGACCTATATAACTAAAACTACAACTTTTGTTATCTGTCAAGTTCAGTCAAATCCCCTCAAGATTTACCCTGGAACCATGTACAACACTTTGTAGATCTTTTGTCAGTGTGAGCCATGTGGATGAGTCATGGCCATTGCTTGGCCTATTTGCTCTCTGTGAAAGCCTGAGAGAATTTTTTCTCTCTAGGTGACTCTCCTTAGGCAAACTATATATTATCGATCACTGTCCATTGTGATCGACTGTGGGCTCATACTCTCCTTGATCAGAAAATTTGGGACACCACTGAGTTACAGGATGTCACAGCAGAGGTTCTGTTATGTCCTAAGTCCTCAATGATCTTGAAGGCCTAGGGCCAAAATATGTGCTATCCTTTTAGCCCATGTATTGTTCTAATGTTTGGTCGGCAAGCTTTTAACATCCAGAAGAGAAGCTTAATGATGTTGTTATCCTGTATCAGTGGTAACTAGGTTTAACATTACAATCTGTCTGAATATCAAACACTTTAGACATAAAATGAAACTGTTATTTTCCAACAACCATGGATATTCTAAAGAGTGTGAAAATAACACACATTTTTTACACAGAAATTTATAAATCGAAACATAGACAACATTGTAGCAGGACATTCCAATGATATTTAATTCTTGTCTCTCATTTTCCTTTTTATCTTTACTTTAAAAAGAATATAGCAATAATTAAAATGACATTGGAATCACTATGCATTTAGAAGAATGAAAATGGCAGGTATTTCAAACATGGTTTTAGTATTGCACTTTACTGTCCTCAATTTAGTTGCCTAATTGACAAATAGCAGCATGTAGAGTTAGTCAGGTGAGAATTCTACACATTAACTGCTATTTTCATAAACCTGATGGAATTTTTAGCATCGTGATCATAAGTATCTAGGTGACATGAAGGTATGGTTTTGCCTTACCATAATTCCTAAATTTCTCCTTTCTTTCTCTTCATTCTTTAATCCTTAAGCTCTGTATTTCAGGTTAACTGTGTTATATCTTTCAATTTTTATTTCTTCTTTGGACTTCTTACACTAGGGAGAAATTATGATACTTGCATATATGTGTCTGTTTATTTCACATATGAGCATAATAGCTTCAAGTTGCATGAACTTATCTAGGTTTATTTTTCTTTCTAGCTGAGTAATACTCAAAGGTACAAAAACATGACATACTTTTCATCCATTCTTCAGATCAAGGGCATTTTGGTTGTTTTCAAGATTTGACTATTACAAATTGTACTTCTATAAACCTAGACTCTGATATGATGTTCTCAGTTCTATTGGAAAAACTCCCAGTAGAGGGATACCTGGACTGAATGGGATTTCCAGTCCTAGTTTGTGGAGGAGCCTCCACAAACTGATTTCCATCATGGTTCACCATTCCACATTCCCACCAGTGGTGGAGAAGGGTTCCTTTTTTCCCACAGCCTCTCTAACATTTGTTGTTGTTTGATTTCTTTATGATAGCCATCCATTCAGCATGAGATGGTATCTGAGTATTGTTTTAATTTGCATTTCATGAATGGCTAGTAACGTGGAGCATTTTTTTTTCATGTATTTATTTGCCTCTTGTATTTCTTCCTCAGAGAAGTGTTTGTTCATCTTGGATGCCATTTTTGGATTGGGTCTTTAAACTTTGGGGCCTTAACGTTTTTTAATTATTTATAAATTCTATATGGAAGACCTTTGTCTGAGTGCTTATTAGTTAAGATTTTTTCCAAATTTGTGGGTTCTCTTTTCACTTTATTGGAAATTTCTTCTGATGTGGAGAAACTTCACAATAAGAAGAGGTCCCAGATATTAATTCTTTGAAGTATTTCCCATGCAGTTTGATTTTTGTTCATGAAATATTTACATAACACCATGCCTTCATGATTTTAAATACAGCAAAATAACCCAATATAGTCCCATAGTCCGTAATAGTAGTGGGCTATCAGCAGAACTGTCAATTGTCAGAAGTTGTTGACTTCAGCCTTTTATTTGTATTTTTTCATAATTTTATTGATAAACAAATAGCAATGAGGCAGTTTCAAATCAAATCGCTAGGACAGTTTCAATTAACACACTGCATACATTCTTTTTAGTGGTTAATTGCTGTACAAGATGCGGACCTGAGATCCTATTTACGAAAACCATTAGAAGAAATCATTGTATGCATTAAGAGAATGTAACTATATATCTATCCTAACCACTTTGAATAAACAGATACAAAATGGACATTCATCTGCTTACCATTTCTTTTTTGCCAAGTTCTGATATTTGAATATTATAAGTGTGTAAACTCAGCAAAATATTCTAAAAGAGTCCAGTAGCCCATAATAGCATTGGGTCTTATGTTTAACTGGCAATGTCAGAAATTGTGGACCTGAGTACCCCACAGTTCAACATAACAGCATGGATTTACTTCCTATATTTCGTCTTCATACTTTTCTGCTGGATGGTCAAGACCAAGATAAAGCAAGACCTATGCAACCAGAGTTGTAGCTTTTGGATCTGAGAAGGTCAGTGAAATGCCCTCAGGATTTATCCTGAGATCCTGTACCTCATACTGTAGAACCTTTGTCTGTGTCAGCCATGTGGATGAGTCATGGTCATTGCTTGACCAATTTGCTCTCTGTAAAAGCCTGAGAGTGTTTTCTCTCCATGTGACTCTCCTTAGGCACACTCTGCTTCATCGATCACTTTCCTTTTTGGCCCCATGATTTCCTTGATCAGAAAATTTGGGACACTACTGAGTTACTTGACATTACAGTACAGGTTCTCATATTTCCTGAGTCTTAATTGACCCTAGAAGGTTGGACAAAATGTTGGCTTTCTTTGCAGCCCTCCTTTTTCTCTAATTATGATCTGCAAACTTATGT
This sequence comes from Octodon degus, assembly GCF_000260255.1. Lineage (NCBI taxonomy): Eukaryota > Metazoa > Chordata > Mammalia > Rodentia > Octodontidae > Octodon > Octodon degus. The sequence goes on from NW_004524790.1 coordinate 2,307,672, forward strand.
TGTTAACCATCCAGAAGACAAACTTATTGTTTTTACCATACAATTTAAGCTGTTAAGCTTAACGTCACTATCTGTCTGCATATCAAACATCTTAGGCATAATATGTAACAGGTATTTTTCATCGAGTATTGATATGTTGAACTTTAAGTCCCTAGAGAATAAGACAAAAACATTTGAAAATTAGAATACATTTTAAAAATAGGCATAAAAATTATATACTTCTTATGTGTACAAATAAGTCCAAAAATCTCACCATATACAACCTTGAAGCAAGACAGTCCCACAGTATTCGTTTCCTCTCTCTTGCTTTCATCCACCATCCCCTTCTTCTTGAACAACCATCTACCTGAGAGACAGCATAGCAGCAAATGTCATGTCATGACAAGCAGCCCATATTCAGAATCCCACAATGACAGGCACTCCAAGCATGAAATTACTATAACAAATTACCATCTGAAGTGCAGTTGCTTACTTCACAGGTATCAGTATATATTGTTAGTAAAGGTGAGAATCTTTCCAATTTACTGCTAGATTAAAAAATCTTCTGAAGATTCTCAGGATCATAGTCTTGCCCATCTTCTACATATAACTGCATGGCTTGACATTGTCATGTTTCCTAGCTCTTCTCCTTTCCCTTTCTTGATTAGTTAGTCCTTGAGATCCTGCTTTCATTTTACTTGTATTATACATTTCTATTTGTATTTCTTCTTTTGAGTTCTTATACAAGGGAGACTATGTGATATTTGCAAATTGTGTCTGGTTTATTTCACTTATGAATATATGTTCAAGTGGCATCCACTTCAATATAAAGGCGTGGAGTTTATCATTCTTAATAGCTGAATAATACTCCATTGTGTAAAAATACCACATCTTTCTCAACCATTCCTCAGGTGATGGGCATCTTGGTTGTTTCCAAGTATTGGCTATCACAAATTGTGCTGCTAGAATCATAGGCACACATATATCACTATGATATGATGCTTTCAGATCCTCTAGGAAAATTTCCAGTAGAGGAATAGCTGGTTTAAAGGGGATTTCCAGTTCAACTTTCCTAAGGAGTCTCCATAATTACTGATTTCCATAATTGTTGCACCAGTCTACATTCCCAGCAGCAGTGGAGAAAGGTTCCTTTTTCCTCACAGCCTCTCCAACATTTGTTGTTGGGTGATTTCTTTATGATACCCATTCTTTCTGGGGTGAGATGATATCTCAATGTGGTTTTAATTTGCATTTCACGAATGGCTAGTGATGTGGAGCATTTTTTCATATATTTATTCACTTCTTAATTTCTTCCTCTGAGAAGTGTGTGTTCATCTCAGATGCCCATTTCTGGACTGGGTCTTTAAATTTTGGGGTCCTAATGGTTTTTAGTTCTTTATAGATTCTAGAGAGCAGACCTTTGTCTGAGTACTTATTTGTCATGATTTTTTCCAAATTTGTGGGTTGCCTTTTCACTTTATTGGTAATTTCTTCTGACGTGAAAAAACTTCTCAGTAAGAGCAGGTCCCAGTTGTTAATTCTTTCACCTGTTTCCCATGTGATTTGATTTCTGTCCATGAACTCTTTGCCTACCCCTATGGCTTCAAGAGTTCCTCACATTTTTTCTTCCAGGAGATTTAGTGTCTCTACTTTAATGTTTAGATCTTTAATGCGTTTTGACTTTATGATAGAACTGGGTCATGTGTGAATTTTCGGCCTGTGGAGAGCCAGTTTTTCCAGCACCATTTGTTAAAGAGGCTATCTTTGTTCCAGTGAGTATGTTGGGCCCCTTTGTCAAAGATAAGGTTGCTGAGTGTGTTTGTAAAGGCTTCAGTATCTTCTAACCTATTCCATTGATCGTCAGGTCCATTTTGTTACCAGTACCATGCTGATTTTATCACAGTAGCCTTGTAGTATAATTTCATGTCAGGAATTGTAATGCCTCCTGCCTTGTCTTATTGCCCAGAATTGCCTTTGCTATTCTAGGACATTTCTGGTTCCAAATAAATTTTAGGAATATTTATCTAGCTCTGTGAGCTACGTTTGTGGTAGTTTGATAGGGATTGCATTATATCTGTACAGCAATTTTGCTAGTATGACTATCTTCACAATGTTGGTTCCCTCTGTACAGAAGCATGGAATATATTTTCATTTTCTGATATCCTCTACATTCTCTTTTTTAAGAGTACTTTAATGTTCCTTGAAAAGATCTTTGACTTCGTTAGTTAGATCAATTCCATAGTATTTCATTTTCCTCGGTGCTATTGTAAAAGGTATTGTTTCTCTAATTTCCCTCTCAGTGTGTTTGTTGTCTGTGTAGAGGAATGCTATTGACTTTTGCGTATTGATTTTATAACCTGCTATGCTACTGAATTTCTGTATTAATTCTAGTAGCTTGTTTTTGAAGTTTTTTGGGTCTTCCAAGTAAAGTATCATGTCATTTTCAAATAAAGATAATTTAACTTCTTCTTTACCTATTCTTATTCCTTTTTTTTTTTCTTTCTCTTGTCTAACTGCTCTAACTAATGATGCTAATGATTCTAATGATTCCAAAACTATATTGAATAGGAGTGGTGATAGAGTCCATGGTTGTCTTGTATCACATCTAAAAGCAAAAGTTTTCAATTTTCCATATTTACAATTATGTTAGTCATGGGGTTTTCATAATGATTTTTACCAGATTGAACTAGCGGCCTTCTGTTCCAATTTTCTGTAGGACTTTGAACATGAATGCATGTTGGACTATATCAAAAGTCTTTTCTCATGAATTTAGATGATCATGTGCTTTTTAGTTTTCACTCTTTTGATATAGTGTATTACATTTATAGATTTTCCAATATTGAGCCATTCTTGCATCCCTGGGATGAATACTACTTGGTCATGGTGTATGATATTCTTGATGATTTGTTGTATTCTGTTTGCTAGGATTTTATTGGGGATCTTGGCTTCTATGTTTATGAGGGACATAGGCCTGTAATACTCTTTCTTAGTTGCACCTTTCCCTGCTTTTGGTATCATTATAATACTTGCGTCTAGAAATGATTTTGGGAGGATTGCTTCCTTTTCTATTTCATGGAACAGTTTGAGGAGTACAGGGACTACATCTTCTGTGAATTTCTTGTAGAATTCAGCTGTGAATCCATCTGGACCTAGACTTTTCTTTGCCAGTAGGTTTTTTGTTACATCTCGTATTTCATTGGCCGTTAATGGGCTATTGAGAGTAGTTATATCTTGTTGACTCAGCTTTGGCAATTTGTACTTTTCTAGGAATCTGTCCATTTTGTCTGTGTCTTTTATTCTGTCAGAGTAAAGATTCTCGAAGTAGCTATTGATTATCTTCTGTATTTCCACTGGGTCTATGGTAATTACACACTTTTTGACGCCTTGTTGCTTGTATTTCAGTACTTTCTTTCTCCTTTTTGATGAGGTTAGCTAGGGGCTTATGGATTTTATTTAATCTTTTAAAGAAACAGATTTTTGCATTTTTAATTCTTTGCATTGTTTTCTTCTCCTCAATTGAATTAATTTGTGCTCTAATGTTTATGATTTGTTCCTGTCTTTGGGGTCTGGGTTTCGTTTGCTTCTCCTTTTCTAGTTGTTGAAGGTGCAGCATTAGTGTATTTATTTGTTCCTGTTCTGTTTTCCTAATGTGTGAGTTCACATCTATGAATTTCCCTCTGAGAACTGCTTTCATCATATCCCAGAAATTCTGATAATTTGTGCTTGAATTTTCATTGAATTGTAGATATTGTTGAATTTCTGGTTTATTTCATTGGTTGCTAAGTATGGTGCCATTTAATTTCCATGTATTTAGGGTTTTTTTCCAGTTTATTTTGTCTTTTGCTTCCAGCTTCATTGTACTGTGTCAGATAATATGCATGGGATAAGTTCTGTTTTCTTGCATATACTTAAGCATGACCTATAGACCAGTAGGTGGTTGCTTTTAGAAAATGACCCATGTGCAGCTGAGAAAAATGTGTATTCTGCTCTGTTTGGTTGCAACACTGTATATGTCCACCAAGTCCATTTGTTTCAAGCTCTGATTCAGTTCTCTTATATCTTTGCTAAGTTTTTGTCTTCTTGACCTATCTTTTGGGGATAAGCGGGTGTTTAGGTCTCCTGTTAAGATTGTGGTATTGGATGTTAAATTTTTCATGTTCGTTAAGATACTTTATATAGTTGGGTGCTTCCATGTTTGGTGCATACATGTTTATGAATGTTACCTCTTCCTTTTGAATTTTTGCCCTAAGGAGTATGTAGTGGCCTTCTTTATTTCACTGGATTGTTCTTCGTTTGAAGTTTAGACTCTCTGAGAATAGGTTTGCTACCCCTGTTTTTTTCTGAGGTGCTGGGTCATGTCATATTGTGTTCCATCTTTTGATTTTCAGCCTATGAATGTCTTATGAGTTAAATATGTTTCTTGTATACAGCATGTTGTTGGATTTTGTTTCCTAATCTACTGTTTCAGTCTATCTCTCTTAATTGGTGAATTGAGTCCCTCTACTTTGATGGTTATAACTGGAATGTATTGACTTACGATTTACATGTTACTTTTCTGTTGTCGTTTACTCCTTTTTCTCCTGTGTTTTATTGCATGCCCTATTTAGTTGGGTGTTTCTGATCTCATTTGTGGAGTTCTGATCATTTTGTCCCCTCTCTAGAACATCTTTCAGTAGCCTGTGTAGTGTTGGCTTTGTCATCGTGAAATTCTTTAGTTGTTCTTTGTCATGGAAGTATTTCATTAGTCCATCAATCTTGAAAGAGAGTTTTGCAGGGTATAGTAGTCTGGGCTGTAATTTGTTTCCATAGAGTATTTGAGGTACTCTTCTCCGTGCTCTTCTGGCCTTCATGGTTTGTGAAGAGAAGTCCGTCGTAATTCTGATGTGTTTTCCTTTGATTGTGACCTGCTTGTTTTCTCTAGTGGCTTTCAGTATATTATTCTTGTGCTGAATTTCTGGGATCTTGACTATTATATGTCTCGGTGTTTTTTTTTAATTGGGTTGAGCTTACTTGGAATTCTGTATGCTTCAGTTAACTGAATGTCAGATTGTTTCCTCATATTTTTTAAGTTTTCTGCTGTTACTTCTGCCCATATTTTTTTTAATGTCATTTGTATTGACTCTTTCTTTCTCATTGATGCCTATTATTCTCACTGTTCATCTTTGCAACATCTTGCAGGTGATGGATTATTCTTTCCTGCATCCTAGTAGTTTTTAAGAGATCCTTTCTTACCTTTTCACTAGCTGCACCAGCATCTTCAATGTCTGAAACTCTGTCTTCACTTTTACTGAAACGGTTTTGCAACCTTGTGATTGAGATTTTACATTCCTCTGTGTCTCTTTGATTCTGCTTCATGCAGTCTATTTCTTTCCTGTATTGCTCATTCAAGGAATCCTTCATTTTTCTAATTTCCTCTATTTTTTTTTAAATCAAAGTCTTCTTTAGAAGCCATTATTAATTCTTGTACTGCCGTGTTTTTTTCAGATTGCGTTTCTTCCCTATGTTTCTGTAGTTGATTGTTTACTGCAGATGCTATGAGTTCTGAGAATTCTTTTTTCATTTGAGAAAAGAATTCTGCTCTGAGTTCCTGTATAAATTTCTGCTGTTGCTTATTTATTATCAACGCTATTAATTTGTACATTTGAGCTGAGCTGGTAGAAACGAATTCTGCTGTGAATTCCTCCATAGTATTCTGGTGTTGATCATTTACTATCGATGTTATTAATTCATACATTTGAGCTGAGCTAGTGTTCTCTGCACTTGCTCTGGGTGGACACTGGGTTTCCTCCATATGTTTCTGCTTTTGATTTTTAAGTTCAGCTGCTATAAATTCTGAGTTTTCTTTTTTTTATTCCAGAAATTAATTCTGCTCTGAGTTTCTGCTCATATATCTTTCTGCTGTTTTTTATTTGCTTCCGACGCTATTGATTCATTTATTTCAGCTGAGCTAGTGTCCTCTGCAATTGTTCTGAGTGGGATTGAGACCTGAGATTGCGTTTTGTTCCTTGTCTTTATCACTTCATTTAACACTGACCTATGGCCTTTGGTGTAGAGCTTTGGCGCAATTATGTTATCACTTAATGAAATTCAGGTACTGATATACCAAGTTTCATTTCATGCAGTTGTGCCTGGCTTGGCTTATGCTACTTTTCCCAGCCCCTTACTGTTGTCGCCCTTGGAGGTGGGCCTGCTGAACACCTCTGGTAACATGATTTGTTCCTGGATTAGCTGTGTGGTTTTGACCCTAGTCTCACCTGGAGGACTTTAGCTGCAGGGTTTTACCTCAAGCCTGTAAGCTAGGTCTGGGCTGGTTCTGGAGAAGTATGAGGTGTGGGGGTGATAGAGCCCATAATTTCTCCCCCACTCTCACCAATGTTGTGTTTTGGTGGGGCTGGAGGACTCCCTAGAGTGCAGCAGAAGTTCTTACTCAGATGGCAGGCTGCGCTGGGTCTGTCCAGCTGGGGGAAGTTCGGATAACAAGGGTAAAGGCCTCTCACACAGCGGGCCTATGCTTGGAGAGTTGGGTGGGTGCAGTACAGAACAGAAGCTCTTCCCCACACTCTCAAGGCCTGGGGTTGGTTGGATATGGAGGGCCCAAGGCGCGGTGGTAGTTCTCACTCAGAGGACGGGTTCGCTGGGTATGGCTGGGCGGGGGTGGGGGTGAGGGGGGCTGTTCTGGAGAACTGGGGAAGTGCCTGTCTCACGAGGTTGGCCTGGGCTTGGAGCATCAGACCAGCACAGGACAGAGAAGAAGCTCTGTCGCACACTGTCAGGGCCTGGGGTTGGTCGGATATGGAGGGCCCAAGGTGCAGCAGAAGTTCTCACTCAGAGGGAAGGCTGCCTTGGGTCTGGCAGGCGCTGGGTCTGGCTGGGCTAATTGGGAATATTTTTATGAAAATATTCATGAAATCATATTTTTCAGTGACTTACTTAGAATAATTCCATACTCAAATTTTGACTTGGATATTTATAGCAAGCTCATACAAAGTGGAAAACACACCCTTGGTCTTTGTGTTTTGTGTTCCGGTTGTATAAATAAATTCCTTATATAGTAAATTTTCTTCTGTGCAGTACTGTGGGATGGGCCACAACTTGAGCCCTATGTCTTCCGGTGAGCTGGAATTTCAGGAGCAGAACATGTTCCTGCCTTCTAGTTCTATGCTATATAAACAAACATTTTGCCAAAATATTCAGGCTGAGTATGTAGTAGAAATTTTATTTGAGTTATCTTGAAACTTCACAGGAAAACTTCTGCAATTTCATCAGTACTCTTGTCATGGTCACTTCAGAATATTTTATTTTAGTTTTAAATATTAGAATATGTTCCTTGTGAACACTGATGTGATGAAATTTAAATTACCCTCAAGAATTGTGTTTGGTTTCATTATCTTATTTATTGTGTTATTTTTTCCCAAAAATTGTTTTATTTTATTCTTCTTAATAGTAATTATTTTGCTTTCAAAATAGCAACACATCTGCTGGCTATTTTTCCTTTCTTTTCTTTTTTTGTGGAACCAGGGATTGAACTCAGACCCTTGTGATTGCCAGGGAAGCGCTTATTCTACTGAGCCATCTCCCCAGTCCCCTGGGTATTTTTCTTTGTACTGATGTTATATTCTTTATCCTAATTTTAAATTATTTTCTACACTTTAAAATTATCTCTTCTGCTTCTTTTCATGTGAAAAATCTGTTTCAGGCTCACATTGTTCTTTTTTTTTGATTCTCAAGTATCACAATGCTTCTGCACTCCACTGGGGAGGAGTTTTGTTCATTTATTTTCCTCTCTGACGAGACCTCTGCAGATCCTCTCAGCTAGTTGTTGTTCAATGGCTCCACATTCTTTGTGACTTAACAGTAATTTATCACAGTGATTGTTGATTCTTACTTTGTCTGAATTGCTCAGTTTCTTTTTAAATTGAATGAGGTGTGTGTGTGTGTGTGTGTGTGTGTGTGTGTGTATGTGTATTTTTCAAACAGTATTTTTCTTAACATAGTATGACATACTGGATCAGAAAATCATTTCTGGTGTGTGTGTGTGATAATCTGTGGGGCCTCTGGATTCTACTTCACCCAGGGCGCAGGCCCAGTGTGTATGTGTGGAACCTTTCCAGGGCATGCCCTATTCTACTCCACCAGGTGCATAGGCCTGATGTGTGAGAGTGAGACCTTCCCCATACTTGCCAAAACGTTCTCCATCAGGCAGGCCTGGTGTGGATCCTTGCTGGAAAACTCCCTGCAGAGAGGCAAGGGGCAAGACCCACCAAAAACACAAGAAGCATGACATCTTGCCAGAGGGCACAGCAGGTACACTTCCATGGGTGGTGGCAGGAAGAAGCAGAGCAAAGATGTCTGACTTAAGTCATGCCCAACAGGACAAGATCAAATTTGTTAAATCCAGACATGGTAAGCTGAGACACTCTGTAGACCCAGATCTATGAAAGCACCCTCTGATTTCCTCTCTTGTTTGAGAGAGCAAGAAAGAGGTGACCTGGACGAACTAGTTTGAATGGACGTTTACAGTTACAAAAGGGCATGTGATCAGACAGAACTTAGGGGAAATAATTTAAGTACAAATTCCCAATCTAATATCTACTTAGCAATACAGTCATAATTTTTGATCTTAGGATCTAAAATGCAAACCCATTAGGTATAAAATTAGTCAACTGCTAAATCTCACTACCTATTATTAGTGTTGTTAATTATAGTTCTGTAAATACAAAACTGTAGCTGCCTTAACCACATAAACTGTCTTGGGTAATAATATCAGTTCGTGCTAAGGTAATAATTGCACCAAAGCTATGCACCAAAGCTATACACCAAAGGTCATAGGACCCTGCTATATAAAATGACAAAGAAATGGAGTAAAATGGATTCTCAGGTCCAGAGCCCACCCAGAACAAGTGCAAGAGGCACCAGCATAGAAGAAATTGAAAATTACACATCTGAAATCTCTGAATTGATAGTATCTGAAAATAAAGAGACAATTGCAAAAATAAAATGAGGAAATCAGCTCAGAAATAACCTCTAAAGTAAAAAAGAAAGGATAACAAAAGTAAAAGGAGTATTAAGTGCTTCTAAAGAAGATACTGATAAAAAATAGATGTGAGTGTAAAAATGATGGAATACACGAATGAGCAATTTAGGAAAGTAATAGAATGCAAGAAGCAGATTCAAAGAGATATACAGGAAATTAAAATCTCAATCACAAGCTGGTAAAATGTTTGAATGAAAGTAGAGATAGTTTCGGATCTTGAAGACATCCTTGGACCTAGTGGAAAGGTAAGAAAAGATTTCTTAAAAAAATGAGGGCAGGGAAACAGTTATTCTACTGCACCATCTGCACAGCCCCCAAGAGCGCTGAAGATGGCAATTTGTAACAGTGCTTGGCATTCCTCTCATTCTGGTCTTCTGAATACGGGCTGGTTGTCATGACATGCCAGTTGCTGCCATACTGTCTCTCGGGTAGATGATTGTTCAAAAAGCAGGGGGTGGTGAATAAAGGCAGGAGACAGGAAAGGAATGTTGTGGGACTGTCCTGCTTCAAGGTTGTATATGGTGATACTTCTGGAATTATATGCAAAGATAAGAATTATATAATTCTTTGTGTATTTTAAAAATATATGCTAATTTTTTTCTTTTTTTCTTTATTTTTTTTAGATAATCTCAAAACAAGATTTTAGGAGAGTAATAATGCTTAGTACATTGTGTATTGTTATGGCCAAAGTAGTTTCTCATATTACAAAATATAGGCAAGAGATAATAAGTAAACAACATAGGTACAAGCCTCTGTTTTTCTTTAAGTCAACAGAAAATGAAAATATACTTTTTAAAGTTTCTAATACTAGGAGAACATATCATACAATGTCTTTTAAATAAATTGTAAGTCAAAGATAGAGTATAAATCTTAGAACAAAAATTAAGATTAAGCAATATTCAAAAAATTAAATGTTTCAAAACAATTGAACTCAGAAAAATTTTCATGATAGCAAAGAAGTACTAAGAGTAAAACATAAGATAAATACTGGAATGGCAAGTAAATGACCAGCACTTCTAACAGTTTGAGGAAAGGATATCGCACAAAGTTCTAGTGTGTTGTGGACATGCATAATGACTGTGATAGTTACTGGTGGCTAGGCGTCACTTGTGGAACTGAGCTACAGCTATTACTTTGAAATCCACCCTGTAGACTCAGGTGGAATCATGACTCATAGTGTGTAAGAGAAGTCTATTTGTAGGGTTTTCTGATGAAAATATTCTGCTGCTGAACACAAAGGAATAACTGAAAGACTACTATTGTAAACCTCTTATTCTCCTTTGTTTAATTCTTTGCCCTATTTGACGGGTTCTTTCCATTCTCATTCATGGGGCTGAGATCAATTTGCTTCCTCTCTAGAACTTCATTTAGTAGTCTGTGTAGGCTTGGCTTTGTCATCATGAAATTCTTTATTTTTTTTTTATGAAATTCTTTAGTTGTTCTTTGTCATAAAAATATTTCACTTCTCCATTATATTTGAAAGATAGTTTTGCAGAATTTATCAGTCTAGATTGGAAATTGTTTTCTTGCAAGACTTGAAGTACTTTGCTCCATGCTCTTCTTGATGTTTGTGAAGAAAAATCTGCCTGGTG
>NW_004524790.1:2336199-2341787 GCF_000260255.1 Octodon degus
GGCATTTCACTGACCTTCTCAGACCAAAAAGCTACAACTCTTGTTGCATAGGTCCTGCTTTACCTTGGTCTTAACCATCCAGCAGAAAAGTATGAAGAGGAAATTATAAGAAATATAGCCATGCTTTTAAGTTTAGCTGTGGGGGACTCAGGTCAATAATTTCTGACATTGCCAGTTAAACAGAAGACCCAATGCTATTATGGGCTACTGGACTCTTTTAGGATATTTTGCTGAGTTTACACACCTATAATATTCAATAACGGAATTTAGAAAAAATCGGGTATACAGATGAATGTCCATTTTGTATCTGTGTATTCAAAGTGTTTGGGATTGATATATAGTTACATTCTGTTAATGAATAGAATGATTTGTTCTAATGGTGTTTGTAAATAGGATCACAAGTCCGCATCTTGTGCAGCAATTAACCCCTAAAAAAAAATAAAAATACCTGTTCCATGTTTTGCCTAAGATGTTTGATATTCAGACATATAGTGGAGTTAAGCTTAATAGCTGAGGTCGTGTGGTCATAACAATAAGCTTCTCTTCTTCAAGGTTAACAACCTAAATCTGCAGACGAAAATTAGAGAAAAGGAAGGCCGCAAGAAAATCCAGCACTTTGGCCCTAGCCTTCCAAGATCAATTAAGACTCAGGACATATGAGAAATTATACTGTAACGTCATGTAATTGGGATGTGTCCGAAATTTTCTGATCAAGGAGATTATGGGACCAAAGGGGAAAGTGATCGATGGTGTAGAGTGTACCTTAGGAGAGTCACAGGGAGAGAAAATATTCTTTCAGGCTTTCCCAGAGAGCACATTGGCCAAGCAATGGCATGACTCATCCACATGGCTGACATTGACAAAGGTTCTACAGTCTGAGGTACAGGATTTCAGGATAAATCCTGAGGGGATTTCACTGTCCTTATCAGACCCAAAAGCTACAACTCTTGTTGCATAGTTCCTGCTTTACCTTGGTCTTAACCATTCAGAAGAAAAGTATAAAAACGAAATATAAGAAAGAAAGCCATGCTGTTATGTTGAGCTGTGGGGGACTCAGATCAACAGTTTCTGACATTGCCAGTTAAGTGGAAGACCCAATAGTATTACTGGCTACTAGACTCTTTTAGAATATTTTGCTGAGTTTTCATACCTATAATATTCAAATAATGAAACTTAACAAAAAAGGGTATAGAGATGAATGTGCATTTTGTATCTGTGTATTCAAAGTGGTTAGGATAGATATATAGTTACATTCTCTTAATGAATAGAATGATTTGTTCTCATGGTGTTTTAAATAGGATATCAAGTCCACATCTTTTACTGCAATTAGCCACTAAGAAGAATGTATGCAGTGTGTTAATTTTTGAAATTGTCCTACCGATTTGATTTGAAACTGTCTCATTGCTATTTGTCTATCAATAAAAGTGTGGCACAAAAATAGTATTTGAAGTACAGAAACAACTGCACAAAATTATAGAGGAAATCAGATTAAATATAATGTTTGAATTAGAAGGACTATTATATCTGTTATGAAAGAATTAATAACTTTGTAAAGGAGAAACTGACAAAATATTAGAGGAGAAAAATAATGGAATCTTTTCATTATTTTAATAATTATGCCAAAAATTTTATTTTCTTTCAATAATAAATACATTGTACATTGTTGTCTCAGTGGTTATTCATTGTAGAAGATACAGCCATGATATCCTGTTCACAATCAGTAGTAGAACAAATCTTATTCATTGAATTAAGAGAATGTAGCTGTATATGTATCCTGAATATTTTGAATATACGGATACAAAATGGTCCTTTATTTGTATCCCCTTTTTTGGTTTAGTTTTGTCAGAACAGGGCATTCCATTGTCATTTAAATATTTTAGGTGCATGAATTCAGCAAAATAATCCATTATAGTCCAGTAGTCCGTAATAGTGGTTGGTCATCTGCAGGACTGGAAATGTCAGAAGTTGTTAACCTGAGCCCTTTACCGTCCAGCTTGCCAACATGACTTCACATCTTATTTCTCGTTTTTATACTTTTCTGTTGGATGGTTAGGACCAAGATAAAGCAAGACATACATGACAAGAAATGTAACTTTTGTATCTGATAAGGTCAGTCAAATCCCCTCAAGATTTATCCTTAAACCCTGTACCGTACTTTGTAGCTCCTTTGTCATTGTCAGCCATGTGGATGATTCATAGTCATTACTTGACCAATTTGCTTTCTGTGAAAGCCTGAGAGAATGTTTTCTCTGCATGTGACTGTCCTTTGTCACACTCTACATCATCAATCACTTTCCTCTGTGCCCTCGTAATCTCCTTGATCAGAAAATTTTGGACACAATTGAGTTACATGATGTTACAGTGTAGGTTCTCCTATGTCCTGAGTCTTCACTGACCTTGAAAGCCTAGGGCCAAAATCTTGGATGTCCTTGCAGCGCTCTTTTTTCTCTAACTTTTTCTCTGCAAATTTACATTGTTATCCCTCCAGAAGAGAAGCTTACTACCCTACAGCATATGCAATTGGGCTTACCCTATCTGTCTGAATATCAAATGTCTTAGGTATAACAAGGAACAGGTCTTTTCCATCAAGTATTGATATGTTAAACTTTAAGGCCCTATAAAATATGAAGAAAAAATTTAAAAAAGCAAGAAAATATTTAAAAAATATCAATAAACAATTACATATGTTTACACAGCAGTTTAGAAATCTTATCATATGCAGCATTGTAGCAGGGCAGTCCTGTAACATTTTTTTTGTGTCTCTATTTTTCAGTTATTACTCTTCTTCTTTTTAGACAAACATTTACTTTAGAGACAGTATGAGTATAATTGGTATGTCATGAGAAGCAGTATGTATTTGGAAAACCAGAATAACAGTCATTCAAAACATGGCCCTGCTATTACATATTGCTCTTCTCAGTGCAGCTGCTTAGTTCACAGGTATCAGCATATATAGTTAGCCTGACTGAGAATTCCCTCAATTATGGAATCCTTGAATGAATGATACAGGAAAGAAACTGATCGCATGAAGCAGAGTCAAAGAGCTATAGAGGACCTGAAAATCTTGATGAGAAGTTTGCAAACGCATTTGAATGAAAGTGAAGATACAGTTTCAGATCTTGAAGACACTGTAGCATCAAGTAAAAAGGTGGGAAAATGTCTCCAAAAAATAACTAGGATGCAGGAATATATAATTCAACATCAGTAAGACGATACAAAGATGAACACTGTGAGACTGATAGGCATCAATGAGAAAGAGAGAGTCAATATAAATGATATAAAAGAATAGGGGTATTAGGAATAACAGAAAACATCCCAAATATGGGGAAACAATTGGACATTCAGTTAATGTATGCATATAGAACTCTAAATCACATTATCCCAACTAAAATCACACCCATATATCAGTGAAAAATCCCAGAAATCCTCCAAAAATAATAGAGTAAAAGCTTCTAGAGAAAAGAAACATCACATTTAAAGAAAAACCCATTAAAGTGATGGCAGACTTTTCTTCAAAAAACATGAAGTCTAGCAAGCATGGAGCAGAGCACTTCAAGTCCTCTATGATGACAAACTCCAGCTCAGCCTACTATACCCTAAAAAACTGTCCTTCAAGTTTCATGTAGGAACAAAATTCTTCCTTGACAAAAAAACTAATTTCATGATGACAAACCCAAATCTACATAGACTACTAAAGAATATTCTAGAGAAGGACCAAAATGACCAGAACTCCGTGAATGACAATGGGAAGAATCGACCAAATAGGGCAAACAATTAACACAGGAGAAAAAGGGGTAAATAATAGCAGGCAAATAACATGTCAATCCTAAGTCAATGCTTCTCCATTATCACCATGAATGTAAAGGAACTCAATTCAACAACTAAAGGAAATAGACCTGCACATTGGTTAGGAAACAAAATCCAACAATATAGGAGAAACACACTTAACTGATAAAGAAATTCATAGTCTGAAAGTCAAAAGATGGAAAACAATACTACACGCCCCAGCACAGTAGAAAAATGCAGGGGTAGCAATCCTGTTGCTACATACTCTCAACTTCAAACCAAGAATTGTGACATGAAATAAAGAAGGCCACTATATACTGGTTAGGGGAATAATTTAAGAGGAAGAGGTAACACTCATAAATATGTACACACCATACACAGGAGCACCCAAGTACATAAGATAAATCTTAATGGACATGAAAAATCTAATTTCCAATACTGCAATTTAACAGGAGACCTTAATTCCCTCTTATCCCAAAAAGGTAGATCAAGCAGACAAAAAATTAGCAAAGAAGTTGCATAACTGAACAAGAATTTGGAACAAATAGACTAAGAGGCCATATACAGAGTGTTCCACACAACCACAGAGGAACACACGTCTAATTTTCACATGGGACATTTCCTAAAATAGACCACATAGTAATCCATAGGTCGTGCTTAAGTAAATGTAAGAAAACAGAAATTATCCCATGCATAGTTTCTGACCACAGTGCAATTAAACTGGAAATAAATGAGAAATGAAACCAGAAAAATTCCATAGCGATATTGAAATTAAGCAAAACTCTCCTCAGCAACCAAAGGGGTCACAAATGAAATTAAGGAAGAAATTATACAATATGTACAATTCAAAGAAAATTCAAGCACAACTTATCAGAATTTAAGGGATACAATGAAAGCAGTTCTTAGACCGAAATTATAGCTGCGAAATCACATGTTAGGAAATCTGAATGGAAAAAAAATAACCTAATGTTGCACCTCAAAAATCTAGGAAAGGCGGGCCTGGCTCTAGCTCAGTTCTTTAAGTGGCTGCTTCCACAAAGCTGTCAGCCTCAGCTTATTCTAGTTCGTTCCCCACAACCCTCCAGCCAGCCAAAAGTGCCCTGAAGGCATTCGAGGAGAAAAAAAAAATCTAGGAAAGGAAGTACAAACAAAACCCAATTCCCAAAGACAGGAAGTAATTTTACAGATTAGAGCAGAAATTAATTCAATGGAGGCATGGAGAACAATTCATAGAATTAATGAATCAAAAACAGGTTTTTTTGCATTATGAAATAAATTTGATATGCACCTATCTAACCTCATCAAAAAGAGGAAAGAAAAACTTCACATGTAAGCAATAAGGAATGAAAAGGGTGAAATTACTGCAGACTCAGTGGAAATTCAGAAGATCATCAATAGCTTCTTTGCAAACTTTACTCTCATAGACTAAAAGCACAAAAGAAATGGACAGATTACTAGAAAAGTACAAATTTCTGAAAGTGAATCAAGAATATATAAGAACTCCCAATAACACTGGAACAGCCAATGAAATACAACATGTAATAAAAACTTATCAACAAAAAGTGCAGGTTCTGAAGGATTCACTGATGAATTGTACAAGAAATTTTCTGAAGAATTAATCACAATATTCTTCAAATTCTTCAATGAAATTAAAAAGGAAATAATCCTCCCATAACCATTCCTGGAGGTATTTATTGTACTAATACCGAAACCAGGGAGCAATGCAACTAATAAAGAGAGCTATAGGCCAATCTCCCTCATGAACATAGGTTCAAAAATCCTCAATAAAATCCCAGCAGATA
>NW_004524790.1:2342682-2356161 GCF_000260255.1 Octodon degus
GGGCACAAAGGCAAGGCACGAGGAATTACAATCCTTGACTTGAAATTATACAAGAAAGCTACTTTGAAAAAATCAGCATGGTATTTGCAAAACAACAAACAAACAAATAAACAAAAAACCCAGAGACATCTGAGGATCAAAGGAATACATTAGAAGACGCAGAAGCAACTACACACACACACACACACACACACACACACACACACACACACACACACGCTCTGTCATCTTGTCTTCGACCAAGAGGCAAAACATGTTTACTGAAAGAACGATAGCCTCCTTAAGAAATGTTGCAGGAAAAACTGACTCTTTACATGCCAATAACTAAAACTTGATTCAGTTCTATCACCATGCACTAAGATAAAGTCAAATTGTATTAAAGATCTACGCATTAAAGGAGAAACACTAGATCTTCTGGAAGAGAAAGTAGGAGGAACTCTTGAATACATAGGGGTAGGCTGAACAAAAATCAAAGTTCAATGGAAACACTTGTAAAAATTAAGAACTGAGACCTCCTCTTATCCAGAGGTGTTTGTACATCAAAAGAAGCTATTGACAGATTGAAAAGACAAACTAGAATTTGGGAAAAATATCTTAACTAATAAGCACTTAGACAAATGTCTTCTAGGTAGAATTGGTAAACAACTAAAAGACATTAGGGCCCCAAAATTTAAACACCAAATCCAGAAATGGGCATCTGAGAAAAACACACTCTTCTCAGAGGAAGAAATAAAAGACGTGAATAAATATATCAAAAAATACTCCACATCAGTAGCCGTTCATGAAATTAAAATTGGAACAACAATGAGATAGTATCTTACCCCAGAAATTATGGTTATCATCAAGAAATCAATGAAGAACAAATGTTGGAGAGCCTGGGCAAAAACAAATTACTTCTCTGCTGCTGATGGTTTTATAGCCCAAAGCAACCATTCTGGAAATCAGTGTGGAGACTTCTAAAACCTCTAGGAGATGGGAAGCCCTTTCATTCCATCTAGCCCCTCTCTGGTAATTTTCACAAAAGAACTGGATCCTTCATATGATACTGATATATATGCATATATGTTTATAACAGCTCAATTTGTGATAGCCAAATCTTTCAAATATCCAAAATGCCCTTCACCTGAGGAATGGATGAAAAAGTTGTGCTGTTTTTATACAACGAAGTATTACTCAGCTATAAAGTGAAATAATTTTGAACCCTTCATAGGAAATTGAATGCAATTTGACGCTATACTCATAAGTGAAATAAATCAGACCCATTTGTGTAAATATCATTGTGTGTAAATATTTTGAATGTCAGAACTCAAAAGAAGTAATTAAAATTGAAAAGCATAACACAGTTGAATCGAGAAAGAGAACTTGGGGATTAAATAACATAGAGAGAGAAAGGAAATTAGGAAATGTACTAAAGGCAAAAATATACATTGATATAAACAAGATGACTAAGGCAATGGTTCTAAGAATTTGCATCTAGAATTCTTCACTCAAATAACTATATATTGACATCTGTGAGCTAAGCATCTGCATTGCAGATAGTATTGTGTAATCCTAAAATCATGCTTAAAATGCCTGTCCTTTTGGTCTTCTAAATGTGTAGTTCTTCTAATGTGCTATCAGTTTTCCTATACTCTCTTTAATGTAATTGTATGCTAAAAAAGGTAACAAAAGGAAAACAAGAAAAACAAAATGTATCAGGATTGTACTTCCACAATGTTGAATATGATTTGATCTCTAAATATCTGTATGAAAAATGTATAATTGCTGTTTAACATTCTACAGGGATTTAAATTTTAGAACATCTATGGTTGCTGAAAATAGCAGTTTCCTCTTATGTCTAAAGTGTTTGATATTCAGGCAGATAGTGATGTTAACATTAACTTCCTCTGTTATAGGATAATAATAACCAGAAGCTTCCCTTCCTAATGTTTAACAATGAAAGTTTGCCAACCAAAAATTAGACAGATAGATGGGCTACGAATATAGCCAGTATTTTGGCCCTAGCCCTTCAGGTTCAGAGAGGACTCAGGACATAAGAGAACCTCTGCTGTGATATCCTATAACTAAGTGGTGTCCCAAATTTTCTGATCAAGAAGATTATGTGGCCTCAGAGAAAAGTGTTTGATGATGCACTGAGTATTAAAAAGAGTAACCTAGAGGGAGAGATTCTCTCAGAATTTCACAGAGAGCAAATTGGTCAAGCACTGGCCCTGACATCCACATGGCTGACAAAAAATATTCACATGATGTTGTACATGTTTCAAGGGTTAATCCTGAGGGGATTTGACTGACCTTATCAGATAGCATAAGTCATATTTTTAGTTTTATAAGTCTTGCTCTAACTTAGTCTGAATCACCCAGCAAAATAGCGCAACCACAGGGTATAAAAAGTAAGGCTCTTTTACTATACTGAGTTGTAAAAGGCTCAAGTCAACAGCTTCCGTCATTTGCCAGTTGTGCTGGTATCTCAATACTTTTATTGAGATAAAATAATTACTTGTAGTCTATATTGGGTTATTTTGCTGAATTCAAGTACCTACAATATTTGGACTGGCATCAAGTATGAAAATGTCATTGACACATTTCTCCAAATATAGTTTCTCTAACAGCAATGGAACCATCATCCCTGATGAAGCAAAAACAAACAAACAAAAAAAAAAAACAAAGAAAGAAAAAATTGCAAGGGGATATAAATGAAGGAGTACTTTTTGTTGAAGAAATATATATATGTGTATACAAGATAGGATAAATATGCAGCTACTTTCTCTTAGTTCAATGAGAAGAAAATTTGTTCTAATATTGTTTAGACAAGATATCATGTCTAAGTCTTCTACTACGAATAAATACTATGAAGACAACAATATGCAATCTATTCATCATTTTAAATGTCCTACTAACCAGTTTTGAATCTCTCTCATTGCTATTTTATCTTATTTTCTCATTAAAAGGAAAAAAAATTTAAAAACCATGTAAATTTGCATTTTAGTAAGAGAAAATGATTCTTTTCCTTGATCAATAAATACTGTCAATATAATGTGTAAAAATAATTTTTGTTTATTCTTGAAATATAAATTGTTTTTGTTTATGTTATTGAAAAACTTTTACAATATTATTAGTTGATTGCATAAATTTTCTGAATTGCCAAAAAAAGAAAGTCACTGCCAATAAAAGCTGTGTATTTTGTAATTATTTCTGTGACTGTTTATCCATAGAAGTGTTCTTGGTTGTTGCACATAATACATAGTTTACGTTAACTGATTGGTTATATTTTCAAGGTAAGAATTTTTAGATTTATTAATTAAGATTATAATTGATACATGCAAAGTTAATGCAGGTCTGCATTATACATAATATCTACATAGATATTTAAGGATGGAGAGTGGTTATTATTGCTGCTATGGGTTTCAGGCCATTTGAAAATAACAAAATATTTGTTTACTAAATGATACCATACTATTGTGGTATGCATTTTATGCCTAACAGCCACAGGCTACTGTAATTCTTTTTGCACAATGATTTAATCCTTTGGAAAACAGTGGCACAAAAACCTCGAGTCTCCCTTAATTTTAAAAAATCAATAGAGCACCTGTTACAAAACCATGATCTGAAGTTTTATTCTGGAAACATCCAAGAGTTAAATAAAAACATGAATATACTTGCTCTTTCCTTTCTTTCCTAATACAGATAATCTTCAAATGATTTAAGTTGATAATAACTTTCTAGTGGAAAATTTTCCCCAGCATTTTAGGCAATGGAACTCAACCAAGCACAGAGATGAAGTCCAATAAAAACAGAATCAGTCAATGTATAAAGTCAGAAAGAAATTTAGAAGTTATCAGAAAACTGATAATAAATATGTGCAGTATAAACAAAGAGATACTATTAATTACCAAAAATTGTAATGAATATATTCATGGTTCACTTTGCTAGGCAAATCATAAATTTATATATTACTTGCTTATAAAGAATCTATATAAACAGATGAGGAGAAATTTAAAACCATATGACAGAGGTAATTATACAGATATCACTATGCCTAAATGAGTCACAGTACATCTTTTACATGTTTTAATTTATGAAAATTTCCATTCAAGTTTATGAGTCTAAGCAAAAATTCATGATTGATTAGGACTAGTATGGAAGTTCAAATTATCACAGGGAAATATAAATTCTGAATTTACATAACCTAACAATTTAAGGTTGAACAGCAAAGAAGAAAACACATAAAGTATACATCGATGATGATATAAAGGCCTAGGAAATTAACTTTGAAAGTGTAAAAGAAGTAATATGAATAGAAAGCAAACGTCCAAGAATTGTTCGGCTGTGTGGTTAGGGTTTAGTTAATAAACTGTGTCTTCTTTCACATGTGTCTTTAAGAATCTTGTCTGAAGGAAAGCATGATTTCTGCATAAAATGTAACGTTTGAAATGTAAATACATGATACTAATTTTTAAAATATGTATGGAAGATAAAACCATGTATATATATACATATATATATAGATATATATTTTAATAACTTTAGTTTATTAGTCTATGTAGAAAAATAAACGCTTTTCCACTGTTCATGAGTGTGTAGACTGGTACAACCACTGTGGAAGTCAATGTGGAGAGCTCTGAAAAACTAAGATTAGAAGTTGCATTCCACCCAGGCATTCTCGTTCTTGGTGTTTTTCCAAAACAACTGAACACATCGCACCACAGTGAAACATGTGCACCATGTTTGTAAGAGCACAATGGGTCACAGATAAATTTTATAAACAACCCAAATGACCATCAGTGGAGGAATGGATATAAAACAACTTGTATGTTTATACAATGGAGTATTGTTTGGTATAAAGATAATCTTGAGGCTTTTCCAGGTAAATGGATGTAACTAGATGCTATATTCATAAATGAAATAGTTCAGACTAGCAAGTGTAAACTTCATATTGTCTCTCTAGTGTAAGAATCTGAAAGAACAAATAATAGCAAAATCCTGGTCAACAAAAGCAAGGCAAGTGGTACCACAATTTCTGACTTGCAATTTTATTAGAGAGGTACTGAGAGAAAAACAGTACAGTAGTAAGAAAAGAAAAGGAGATACAAGGATTAATGGAACAGAGTAGAAGTTACAGGAACAATTGTAAATATATTCAGCCACCATATCTTTCACACAAGTCTCAAGCCCCAGAATGGAAAGATACAAAGGCACACTAATGAGTAGCGAGGGAAGAGCTGGCTTACAACATGCCAAAGACTAAAACCAGACCCATCTCTCTCACCATGAACTAAACTAAAATCACATATCAAAGATCTAATTATTAAGAGGAACAATCTGTTATTAGAGTAGACAGAACCTTTAAATACACATATGTGAGCCACGGTTTATGAGCTACACCCTACCCACACAGAAAATGTAAAAAATCTAAAACAGGTGTCTCATCAATTTGAAAAGCTTTTGCACAGAAAATGATACCACAAGCAGAGTAAACAAACTACCAGAGTGGTCAAAAGTTTCAACCAGCTCTTCCTCAGATAAAGTGGTAGTATCTAGAATATATAAAAATCACAATAAAATAAAATCTTGGAAGTTTAAAAATGCAATCCAGAAAGGAACTTCTGAAATGAATACATAGTTCTTAGATGAAGGGGTAGAATTTGCAAATATATGAAAGAAACGTTCAACATCACCCACTGATGCTTTAAGCAATCAATTAAAGATATCAGTCAGAAAGAAGTCCTGGAGGGGCTACAGCAAAGCAAGAATGATTTTCTACTGTTGGTTGGAGTGTGGACTTGTGCAGCCACTGTGCAAAGCAGTACAGAGATTCCTCAAAGGGTAGGACTAGAGTTTCCTTTATTCCCAGGTATTCCCCTTTGGGATATCTTTTCAAAAGAATTGAAAGCATACTACTCTAGCTATGTATGCACACCCAAGTTTATGGCAGCACAGATTGTAAGAGGTAAGACGTGGAAAGAAAACAAATGACTATCACCTGATGAATGAACATTAAAGATGTGTTTATTCAGTACAATGTAATACTATTCACCCTTAAATGGTAAGCTTGACCTTTCTAGGTAAATGGATGCACTCTACCCTTGAGACTTTACTCTTAAGTGAAACTATGTGAACACAGATGTTAAAATGATACATAATTTCTCTGGTGTGCAAAATTGAAAGTATAAATATAAAGTGAAATATATGCTACATGTGTTGAAGTAGTAAAAAAATTCAAATGAGAAGGGAAAAAGGGAAGGCCTAGGAAAAGAAAAAGTAGAATGACAAAAATGAAAGAAAGTTTCTGTAAATAAGAAGAAGAACACTTGAAGCAAAGAGAGGAAAGTAATCTTTGTTTCTCTTTCCTGTGTGGGTAACGATGGATCTCACTATTCCAGAAGCAGCACAGGTCAACCATGGATAAATCAGAAGAGAGATAAAATCTTCGAGCTAAATATGCACTCAGCACTGTTGAAGATACCACCTGCCACCTTCGGAGACCTATTCAGGAAGCTCTGTGTGCAGGAGCAGGATTTCTAGTGCAGTTTTCATTGAATTCTGCCCCAGAGATGTGGCCTGCATACTCCACAGACAGTCATGAAACATGTTAAAAAACGTCTCCCCACAGGTTAACCAGTTTAAGGCCGGCATCCCAAGATTCATCAGCAGGATCCTACATCCCATGCCAGTAATAGTACCCGTAGTGTTTGATGGCTGAGTTCTGTCTTTTTAGTCTTGGCACAAATGTCATGAGCAGATCAGGATATAAAATAGGAACTATGAATAATTTTTCTGTTAGGAGAATCTGGGTCTACATTAGCACACTTAGTTGGGGCCAATACCCTTAATTATTAATATTTTATCTGAGAACGAAGTACCTTGAAGTATAAAGTGTGATCAGAGATCTGCTATTTCTTACCAACCATAGATGTTTTAATAGTCAAATCCGTATAGAATGCTAATAGACAAGATCTATAGTTTTACAGAGAAAATTAGACATCAATAGTAGTGCGTAATAGTTAAGGGCATTCAGGCTAATAAAAATATGTATTAAAATTCATAACAGTTTTGAAAAGTTCAAGGTGAAAGTAAAATAATTGGTAACAATACAATCAACAGTGAGCGTAAAGAAGATTCATTGTAGATTAAATGGTACAAAATTTTGAAATAAAATTTCAATTGAACAATGTGATAGTTACTGAGGATTACACATGAAAGATTATTAAATTATGAACTAGTAGTCCTTTCTTTAATATAGAAAATTCTAAACCATATGAAATACAAGCCTGGAAAGTGGTGCAGGATTGCTTAAGGCAATAAATTAATTATAGTAAAATCATAAAGTTTTAATTTAAGAATGCTAATTTTCTTTCAGAATGTTTTTTACCTTTCATCTCAGGAAGAAAATCATTCTCTGGCCTTAACAAAATAGCATAGCACTTGGGGGCAAATATGCAACCCAGCAACCCAGCACTGGAAGCCAAGATGCAGAAGACTTCCATGGCCACCATGACCTTCCCCTTGCTGCTGTGGTACACGGGCAGGAAGGTGACCCACACGCTGCAGAACACCAGCATGCTGAATGTCAGGAACTTGGCTTCATTGAAGGTGTCAGGCAGGTTCCTGGCTAGGAAAGCCACAGTGAAGCTCACCAGGGCCAGTGATCCCAGGTATCCCAGGACACAGTAGAAGGCAACGAGGGAGCCCTTGTTGCACATGATGATGATGTGGCCATGTTCAGAGTGAGCATCTATGTCAATGTAGGGTGAATTTGCCCCCATCCAGATGCCACAGAGAGTGAGTTGCATCAGGCAACAGATTGGGATGATGTAGTTTGGTGCCCCTGATGTCAGCAATTGCCTCATCCTTCTGCCTGGGGCAGTGGCCTTAAAGGCCAGCAACACCGTAATAGTTTTGGCCAAGACAGTGGAAACAGCCACAGTGAACACAACTGCAAATGTGGTCTGCTGCAGGATGCAGGTGGCTGCGTTGGGCTGGCCAATGAAGAGCAAGGAGCAGAGGAAACAGCAGGTGAGGGAGATGAGCAGGGTGTAGCTGAGAGCCCTGTTGTTGGCCTTGACGATGGGAGTGTCTCGGTGCTTCACAAAGAGCCCAAGAACAGCAGCTGTGAGGACAGTTAGACTCAGGGCTGTGGCAGCCAGAGCCTTTCCCAAGGGGTCTTCATAACCCAGATATGTCACAGCTTTTTGCAGGCAGTAACTTCTCTGAATATTGGCATATTGATGATCTGCACACTTTGTACACTGTTCCATATCTAGCAGAAATTAAAATTGTCATTTGCATGGATTATTCTCATTAATTTTTCTCAAACCCATTATAGGAACTCACTTAACTTAAACTAAATTGTCAATGATTACATTATTCTTCTCCTTTTTTCTCCTCTTTTTCAGCCTTTGGTATTGAATTCAAGCTTTGCACTGAGATATATTTTCCACACTTTAGAAGATTTTTATTTGGATAAAGAATCTGTCAATATCACTATTAATTCAAGGCTCTGTTCCAACAGAAAATCTTTTTTTCTGCTACTAAGAGCGCTGCAATCTAGGCATGCATCACCACAACTCACTGTTTCATTTTTCTTCTAGATATTATATAAAGAACACCTAAACAGTCAGTAACTCCTAAATAATCCTGATTATTTGCTATTTATTTCCCTAATAATTCTGGCATCTCTATGAGAACTTTTCAGTTTTACAAAGCAATAAAGTATCTACTTTTATTACTTTATTCACATGTTTTAATTATTTGATCTAAACATAAATCTGTTTAATAAATTAAATAAATTATTCCCCAGATATTTAATGAATATCCTCATTTTAGGAAGCCAGCATTATTTTCTAAGTTGATGGGTAATACATATGAGGAAGCATATTGACTCTAAAGTGTTTCTAGTATTGAGACTGCATGTATGAATTTGATATGTGAAAGCATTTATTTAATTTTTACTATCAAAGGGATATTTTAGTAATTTGATATTGGTACCTTTTAAAGTAATTACAATATGTATCGTTATAAATTTATTGATTTTAAATATGTGAAAAGTGAAGTTTAAAAATTGTATCTACAATGTAAATGTGTACTACTACAGACATTACCAGTAGGGTAAATAAATCAGATACACATATCTTAATGTCATTGTCTCACTAGTGGAAGAATCTGAAAACGTAAATAAAATATGAAAGGTACAGTAGATACTGTAAAAGGGAGAGAATATATTCAATGGGAAGGAAAAAATGGGATAAGGAAATGGACAAAAGTATCAATGGAAAATATATCTGATAGCTTGGATAATTGTAGCTCCGATATTTGTTTTTTTTAATTAAAAAGTACAGCAAATGCCTAAATTATTTTTGTCTCACAACCTAATGTTTCAAGATTGTAACTTTTAATCTAAACAACTAATTAGAAACTAATACTATGTTTTTCAATAATGACAGTCAAATTCCTATTATTTTGTTTTATGGAAGTCTGTATCATCTCTGTTGTCCTTTATTTCCTTTTGATATTTTTCATCCTGTTTAAAGGATGGATACGACATTTTCTCTATGAGAGATTTATGACTGATATGTCAATGATGATTTTGTACTAGTCTTATATTCCCTAAGTAGAAAACTAATATTTTTAATTATGTATGTGGATTTTACACTAGAAAATATATTTGAAAAATTCTATTATTTATGTTTTCCTTTAATATTTTTGAGACCCAGCACAAGCTTAGGCCCAGCCCGTGTGTGGGAGAGCAACTTTGTTCCCCTGCGCCCACTGAATTCCCCTTAATACTGGCGAATTCAATACAAAATGTAATAAAAAATCTACCAACAAAGAAATGTCCAGATTCTGATGGATTTACAGCTCAATTCTACAAGAAATTTACAGAAGATGTAATTCCTATACTCCTCAAACTCTTCAGTGACATTGAAAAGAAACAATCCTTCAAAAATTGTTCCTGGAGGCAAGTATTATACTGATACCAAAACTGGGGAAAGACATAAGTAAAAAGAGAACTACAGGCCATACTTCTTCGTGAACATAGATGCAAATATCCTCAGTAAAACCCTAGCAAATAGAATACTGCACATCATCCTGAAGATTATACACACAACCAAGCAGGGTTCACCCCAGGGGTGCAAGGCTGGTTCAATATATGCAAATCTATAAATGTAACACACTATATCAATAGAACCAAATCCAAAAACCACATGATCATCTGAATTGATGCAGAAAAGGCTTTTGACCAAGTGCAACATACATTCAGGTTCAAAGTCCTAAAGAAAATTAGAATAGCTGCGCTCTACTTCATTCTGATGAAGACCATCTGTGACAATCCAAAGGCTAACATAATTCTAAACGTGGAAAAATTGAAATCTTTTATTCTCAGATCATGTACAAAGCAAGGATGTCTCTATCACCAGTCTTATTCAATATATTTCTAGAATCGTTAGCTAGAGCCACTGGAACAGAGAAAGACATACAAGTAATTAGAATAGTTAAAGAAGAAAAACATTTGCAGATGACGATACTTTACTTGGAAGACCCAAAAAACTCCATCAACAAGCTACTAGAACTAATACACAAATTCAATAGCACAACAGGATAAAAGTCGATCCCCAAAAATCAATAGCACTCCACTACACAGATAACAAACGCAGTGAGAGAGAAATTAGCGAAACGATACTTTTTAGAATAGCATCACGGAAAATGAAATACTTAGGAATTAATCCAACTAAAAAAGTAAAAGATCTATTCAATGAAAACTATAGTGTTATGAATAAAGGGATCATAGAAGATTTAAAAAAAAATGAAAAATATTCCCTGCTTCTGGATAGCAAGAACCAACATTGTGAATATTGACATACTCCCAAAATTTTTGTACAGGTGTAATGTCATCCCTATCAAAATATCAGCAACATACACCACAGATCTAGAAAAATTATTCCTAAAATTTATGTGGAACCAGAAAAGACTTAGAATAGCAAAGGCAATCCTGGGCAAGAAAGACAAAGCGGGAGGCATTACAATTCCTGACTTGAAATTATACTACAATGCTACTGTGGTAAAATCAGCATGGTACTGGCAAAGAAAGACCTGAGAATCAATGGAATAGATTAGAAAATGCAGAAACCAGTACAAACAAACTCAACCATCTTATCTTTTACAAAGGGGCAAACATGCTTATTGGAAGAAAAATAGCATCTTTAGCAAATGGTGCTGGCAAAACTGGTTTTCTACATGCCAAAATCTGAAACTTGACCCAGTCTATCACCATGCACTAAACTAAAGTCAAAATGGATTAAAGATATAAACATTAAAACAGAAACATGAAATATCTTGGAGAAGAAAGTAGGAGGAGCGCTTGAAAACATATAGTAGGCAAAGGGCTCATGAACAAATATCAAATTTTATGGGCATTACTTGAAAAAGTTAACAACTGGTAACTCCTCTTATTGAGAAGCTTTTGCACATCAAAAGAAATTAGCAACAAAGTGAAACGACCAACCTCAAGTTGGGAAAATATCTTAAGTGATACGCACTCACACAAAGTTCTTCTCTCTAGAGTTTATAAAGAAATAAAAACATTAAGGGCCTAAAATTTAAAGACCCAATCCAGAAATGGGCATCTGAGATGAACACCCCCTTCTCTGAGGATGAAATTATACTAGAGAATAAATATATGATAAAATGCTCTATATCACTAGCCATCCATGAAATGCAAATTTAAACAACTCTGGGATAACATCTCACCCCAGAAGAATGGCTATCAGAGAAATCAGCCAAGAACAAATGTTAGAGAGGCAGCAGGGAAAAAGGAACGCTTCTCCACTGTTGGTGGGAATGTAGACTGGTGCAACCGTTATGGAAATCAGTGTGGAGACTCCTTAGAAAACTAGAATGGGAAATCACTTTCTAACCAGCTATCTCTCTTTTGGGAAGTTTCCCAGAGGAACTGCAAATATGATACCATCATGATCTTTGTACCCCTATATTTATAGCAGCACAATTTGTGATAGTCAAGTCTTGGAAGCATCCAAACTGCCAGTCACCGGAGGAATGGGTGAAAAAGTTATGGTTTTTATATACAATGGAGTATTACTCAGCTATAAAGAATGATACACTCAAAGCCTTTATATTTAAATGCTTGCCACTTCAAGGTATACTCATAAGTGAAATAAACCAGACTCACATGTGTAAATAATGTATAGTCTCCCTAGTGTAAGAACTCAAAAGAAGAAATAATAATAGAAAGGTATAGCAGAATTAAAATGAAAGTGAGAACTTAAGGATTAAACAACACATAGAGGGTAAGGAGAAAAGGTAGGAAACATGACAGGGGTAAAGCCATAAATTTATATGCACAAGATAATTAAGGTAATTATCCTGAGAATCCTCAGCAGGTCTTTTGAATCTAGCAGTTAATTTTTAGGATTCTCACCCTGACTAACTATGTATGCTGATACCTGTGTACAAAGCAACTGCACTGAAAATATCCATGTGTAATAGTAGGGTCATGCTTGGAATGTCTGTCATTCTGGTCTTCTACATAAGTACTTCTTGTCATGTCATATCAATTACTGCTATACTGTCTTCAAGTAAATATTTCTTTTAAGAAAGTTTAATAACTGAAAACAAGACACAAGAAAAAAAGGCATATGCCTGTCCTGCTGCGATGCTGTATATCATTAGGTTTTTAAATTTTTGTGTAAAAATATGTAATTGTTTATTCCCACTGTTATAATATTCTTTTTTATTGTGTATTTTTTTCTTCGTATTCCATAGGGATTTAAAGTTTAACATATAAATACTTGATGGAAATTACTTGTTCTATGTTATGTCTACGATGTTTGAAGTTCAGACAGCCAGGTTAAGCTCAACTGCCTGTTATGGGGTTATAATACCATTAAGCTTCTTTTCTGGAGGTTTAACACCTTAAGTTTGCACGCTAAAAACTAGAGGAAGAGAAGGGCTGCAAGACCAATATTTTGGCCCTGGCATTGAAAGTCACTGAGGACTCAGACATAAAAGAAGCTGTACTGTATCATCCTGTAACTCAGTGATGTCCCAAATTTTATGATCAAGGAGATTATGGGGCCACAAAGGAATGTGATCAACAATGAAGAGTGAGCCTAATATTTGTTCACACTGACACAAAACATTCTCTCATTCTTTCACAGAGAGCAAAAAGGTCAAGCAATAGTTATGACACATAGAGATGGCTGACACTGACAAAGGATCTACAAACTATGCTACAGGCTTTCAGGGTAAACCCTAGGGCATTTGACTGAACTTATCAGATACAACAGTTGCATTTCTTGTTATATAGGTCTTTCTTTATTTTGGTCTTAACCACTCATCAAAAAAGTATAAAAACAAGGTATAAAAAGTAAAGCCATATTAATATCCTGTGCTGTAAATGACTCAAGTCAACCACTTCTGACATTGCCAGTCCTGAGGATAACCCACTACTGTTATGGTCTACTA
>NW_004524790.1:2356651-2358296 GCF_000260255.1 Octodon degus
ATTTATATCCCCCTTTTTGGTTTAGTTTTGTCAAAGGTGATTATTCCGTTGCCATTTAAATAGTGTAGATGCATGAATTCCGCAAAACAATCCAATATAATCCAGTAGTCCATAATAGTAGTGGGTTATCCATTGGATTGGCAGTGTTGCTGAGCTGTAGAAGGCTTAAGCTAGTTTCTTTCATAAAATGAACTGATTTTTGTCTTTTCCGTTTGTGAAAGAATGAGGAAAGCTTGAATGTTTTTGAATGTTTATTACTTTCACTGGTCATAATATTAGTCCCCAAAACCTTGGAGTGAAATATTACAACATGGACTCTAGAAATGATACTGTGGAGGTAATGCTACTATGGAGGTTCTTAAATTTTCTCTGATCCATATTATTCTAAGATTTCATAGATTTACAGTTATTAATTTCTATGAAATTACTTATATTTTTATATGAAATTTTTTCTATAAAGGTGTACTAATATACAAATTTCTTTAATATTATACAGGCTTCAAATATTTCACTTTCTCATTGATCAACTGTATTTTTTTTTTTGATCAACTGTATTAAGAGTTGTCACATTTTGTTAACAGAATAACAGTTAATTTTGTTAAATTTTCTATCTGAAATTCTTACATATTCCTTTCAGACAGTATCTTATCATTTATTTTTCATTTTCAATTTGCACTACTTTTTGTAGCATATGATTAAAGTTTTAAAAGTAAAATTAAAGTGTTTAAAAATTTAAGTACAGAGCAGCACAAAAGCATATGTAATATAAAATGGATATTTGTTTCGGTATAGTTTGTGCTTCAACTCAGAAGATATTCAATAACAGATGGTTTATAATTTGTGCTTATAAGGTGCTATATACTATATATGATACAGAATTATACATATTGGAAGCGTGTATTCACTGATTAGAGGGTGCCTTGTTCTCTATGAGAGAATATATAAGAGTTTTAGAAAAGTTTGCTATTACCATATTTTTATGGTGAATATATATTCACATAATCACATGAATCAGTACATAATTTGCCTTGATGTATTTCAGCCAACCTTCAATGGGAAGGTGATTCCATTATGTCATCATTTATAAGAACGTACTAAGAACGTTATAAGAACACGTTTATAAGAACATGTTCCATAGTGGTTCATATAATATACAATAGAGCAGTCTAGGAAATTGGATAGTAAAATGGTTGGAATTGGTTTGTGCTGTGGTATAATCATGTTGCACAGCAAAACCATCTTCCTTTCTCTAATAAAGCTAAATCACTACGGCCATCTGCTTTGTGTGAAGAATAGTGTCAGCCACTAGAAATTGAATATACCTGACTCTTGTCTTGACTATAATCTTGTTGAGTTTCCAAAGTTTGTAAAGAAAAGACATAGATTCTTAAGAATGGATGAAAAGGAAAATGAATTAGAGTATATTTCAAAGGGGAAAATGTGTTTTCCAGGCATGGCTTTGCTATGAGGCAGTAACACTCAGTATGGCAAATAATTTAAGAAGTGCAGGAAGAAATTTACTATCAGCATCCTCTACAAGATTTTCTGTAATTTCCTGGGGAGATGGACTGAATGCAAAATAGAGTGAGAGTGTGTCACACGACATGCTCTTACTTGAGTCATTGGCAATCTCATTCTCTTGGCA
>NW_004524790.1:2359679-2360598 GCF_000260255.1 Octodon degus
AGGATCTCACAACAGAGCTTGGGATCCTAATGATCCTCCTTTTTTTTCTTAATATTCTAGGCATTTGGAGTACAGGCTTGCACCAACACATCCAGCCTCTGTCTGCCCGGTGTCATGGCTGACACAACATGAGGTAAAGAGAACTAAATCCTTTTCACTGACTTGCTTAAGCACGTTCTTAGTCTGCTGACCTATCTCACCTGCTCTTCTTCCACTTATACACTATTTTCTTTAACATCCCCTTTCTCAAATATCAGAGAAAATAAAAACACGCTATGAAGGGGAAACTCCTGGCATATAAACTCCTAGTTTAGGATTGCTGTGTTTTATAAAAATAGACTTTTCTCTTATGAGCTCAATACAAAAACAATAGTTTCCTGTTTGTCAGTTTGCAAGTAGTGCTTGTTGTTGTTCATTCTAAGCATACTACATTAGCTAAGACATCCTGTTTGCTGTTATCAGTTCTTCTCCCATTTGGAATAATTCCGGGAAGGACTGAGGTAATATATTCACTACAGCCCTGTAACAAAGAACTGAGGACTAAACAAAACCAATACCAATACCACATGTTTAACAAATGGGAAATCTACGACAGACATAATCAAATTACTTCGTATATAGTGACGAATACTGTTGTTAGAGAGGACTTGCTACCAGAGATATAGTTACCTATTACAAAACCCCATAAGGATCATTACACACAGAAAAAAAAATTTTTGAAACATAAAAGACAAGGTGAAAAAACAAAATCTAATCTCAGATCTACAAAGATTAGAAAAATGGTAGCTCTTAATGACTAGAGTGATTTGTTCTAATGGTGTTGGTAGATAGGATATCAGGTTCGCATCACATACAGCAATTAACCACTCGGAGGAATGTATGCAATGTGTTAATTATTGAAACTGTCCTACCAATTTGA
>NW_004524790.1:2360723-2367524 GCF_000260255.1 Octodon degus
AAATATAAAGTGTAAAAAATTTAAAAAAGAAAAATAATATCAACTGTAGGAAAAAACCAGATATATGTGGATATAGAGGAAAACAGATCAGAAATAATCTTCCATGTTCAGAAAGGAAATGACATACATAATGAAGGGATTGCTCAGCATATGTAGAGAAGATATAGATAAAAATTAGTGGAGCATGGGAATAAACACTATAAGAAGAAACAGAATACATGAAGCAGACTTGAAGAGGTAGGTAGAAAATTAAAAACTATTAAAAGCTGGTGAACTATTGGTAAAGTTTCAGATCTGGAAGACAAGATTTTTGCTAGTGATTATAAAAAGAAAGATTCCTTAAAATTAACAGAGAGAAAGAAATAACAATTCAATAGCTTAAAGACAATTCAAGGACCACAATACAAGATTGATAGCAGTAAGAAAATTAAAGTGAAAAGTTATGGCATATAGGAATCGCAGAAAATTTCCCAAGCTTGGGAAAAGAATCTGATAATCATATGTGAAGTGTATAGAAGCTTATATGTTCTAATTAACCATACCGAAACACCTTCACCCACAAATATAATAAATAAGGTCCAAGAAATTCAGCACAAAAAGAGAATATTAAAATCTTTTCAAGAATAAATACATTCAAGTTAAATGAAAGCCCCTTAGGATCATGGGCAAATTCTCAACATAAATCCTCAAGTGAAGAAGAATTTGAAGTGAAGAATACCAAGTCCCTAAAGAAAACAAGTTCCAAACCAAGTTGATGTATTCTTCAAAACTATCTTTAAAAGTAAACAGAGAAGTAAGATACTTCCATTACAAAGAATACCTGAAGGAATTCATGCCCACAAGTTCAATAATATAAAGCGTATTGAAATGTATTATAGAAAGAGATGAAAATGACTACAAACCATGAAAAGCAGCAGAAAAAAAAGACATTAGACTGGGTGGCAGAAAAAATAAATGTAAAAAGCAGAGAACTAATAGTACATAAATAATATGAAAAGGAGAAGCCAGTCATATCTGTTATAGCAATTAATATAAATGGCTTACACTCACCCTCTTGAAAATGTGGATTGTGAGAATGAATCAACAAACAAGCTCCACGTTTCCAGCCAGAGCTCAGGCCCGGCATACTGCAGCAGGTTCCCTAGGAGCACAGCATCCAGACCCAAGCCAGGCACAAGTGGACAAGTTAGAATGTGATAGATATGGACCCGGTAAGATGAGATACATTATTATACCCTGATCTATGATAATATCTTATCTCTTTCTCTCTTGAAAAAAACACCATGCAACAGTTAACCAGGGTGAACTAGTCTGCCTGGAAGACCCCATGTATATAGAGGTGAGGTGATCATATAGAACTTGGGGGAAATCATTTAAATGCAAGTGACCATTTAATATTTTGTTAGCTTCAGAGTTATATTAGCTCTTATGTTCTAAAATAAAAACCCATTAGTTATAAATGTTTGTCAACTGCTAAACATCACTGCTGATTACTAGCGTTCCTAATTGCAGTTCTGTAAGTACAAAACTGTAATGGCTAGAAGCACAGACTCTCTCTTGGGCAAGAATATCGGTAGCTGTTAAGGTAATAACTGTACCAAAGCTTTACAGCAAAGATCCACGTACATTGTTATGCAAAATAACAAAGAGAAGGAGCAAAACGCTGTCGTATGTCCCAAACCCACACAGAACAAATGCAGAAGACACTAGAATAGAAGTAATTGGAAATCAGACACATGAAATCTCTGAAATAATAGCATATAAGTAAAGAAACAACTGAATTAATGTACAGAGGAAATCAGATTAGAAATAATATCTGAAGTTAAAAAAAACTAAAATGAAAGGATTACTAAGTGCTTCCAAAGAAGACACTGAAAAAAATAGAGGAGAATAGAAAAATGTTGGAATCATTGAATGAGGAATCTAGGAAAGAAATAGAATGGAGGAAGCAGATCCAAAGAGATATACAGGAAAATAAAAGCTCAATCACACGCTTGCAAAACCATTTGAATGAAAGCGAAGATAGAATTTCAGATCTTGAAGACACCGTTGCAGCAAGTGAAAAGGCATGCAATGATCACTAAGAAAAAACAGGATGCAGGAAAATGTGATTCAACTCTGCAAGATGATGCGAAGATGAAAAAAATACAAATAATAGACATCAATGAAAAAGAAAGAGTCAATAGCAGAAAATCATCCAAAATGGGGAAACAATCTACAATTCTGTTACCCAAGGCATAGAGGACTTGATATAATATCAACCTAATTAAAATTACACCTCAACGTATAATAATCAAGGTCCCAGAAATCCAGCACAAGTATAATATGCTGAAAAGCACTGAAGAAGAGAAAAACATCATATTTAAAGGAAAAAATGTCAGAATAATGTTAGGTTTCTCTTCACAATCCATCAAATCTAGAAGAGCATGGAGTAAAGTACATCAAGTCCTCCAATAAAACAAATTCCAGCACAGGATGGTATAACCTGTAAAACTCTCTTTAAAGTTTGATGCAGAAGTGAAATACTTCCATAACAAACAACAACTAAAGAATTTCATGATGACAAAGGCAACCCTACACAGACTACTAAAAGTTATTATGAAGAGGGACCAAAATGACCACAACACCATGAATGAGAATGGAAAGAACCCAGCAAGTAGTGCCATCAGGTAAACACAGGAGAAAAAGGGGTATACAGCACCAGGTAAATAACATTTCATCATAAATCAATATTTCTGAATTACAATCATCAATTCACCAATGAAAGGAAATAGACTGACATAGTCTATTAGGAAGCAATATCTAACAATATTCTCTATAGAATAAAAGAGTTAAATCATAAAGAAATTCAAAGGCTAAATTTCAAAGGATGAATAACAATACTACATGCCCTAGTACCTCAGAAAAAAGAAGGGGTAGGAAAACTGTTTGCAGACAGTCTGAATTTCAAACCAAGAATTCTCAAGTGAAAAAAGAAGGCTACTACATACTTTGTAGGAGAAAAATAAGAGGAAGGGGCAGTAGTCATAAATAATTAGGCACCAAACTGGGATCACCCAACTATATGAGACAAACCTTAATGGGCATGAAAAATCTAATATCCAATAACACAATCTTACCTGGATGACTTAATACCCCCATTTCCCAAAAAGATTGATCAAGCAGACAAAAAATTGAAAAAAAGTAACAGAACTGAACCAGAACTTGGAACAAATAGACTTAGCGGACATATACAGAGTGTTTCACCAAACCAAATCTGGATATACATTTTTTTCACCTGTACATGGGATATTTTCCAAAGTTGACCACATACTAGTCCATAGGTCATGCTTAAATATATACAAGAAAACAGAAATTACCCCACGCATATTACTTGACCACAGTGCAAAGAAACTCAATAAATGAAAAAATAAACCAAAAAATGGCAGAAATACATGGAAATTAAGCAACACACTCTTTGACAATCGACAGTTTTTCCCAGCCAGACCCTAGGCCAGATGTGTGTGTGGGACAGCTTATGCCAGCTCGCCATGCCCAAGATGCCACCCCAGCCAGACCCCAGGCCTGGCATGAGTGTGGGAAATTCTGCCTGCTCTCCAAGCCCTAGACTACACCCAAGCCAGACCCCAGGCCCAGCGTGTGTGTGGGAACTTCTGCCCATTTGCCACAACCAAGACCCTCACCAGCCAGACTCCAGGAACTGTGCCAGATCATAGGGGAAACTCTCAGGAGAATGTTCAGCAAAGAGGCTAGGAGCCAGACACACCCAGCTAATCCAGGATCTGAACATCTTGCCAGAGTGGCACTCTGAGTTCACCTCTATGAGCTGCAGCAGGAAGAAGCTGAGCACAGCAGCCAGACCAAAGCCAGGCAAATTTGGACAAGTTCGAATTGATAGATCCAGACCTTGTAAACGGAGACAATTTGCTGCACCCAGATCTATGAGAGTGTCCTCTCATTTTTACTCTTGACCTACACAGGGGTCAAAAGGTAACTAGGTGAATCAGTTTGACTGGAAGACCCCAGGTGCATCGAGAGGAGATGATTAGACAGAACTTTGGGGAACTAACTTGAATACAAATCCTGAATTTAATATCTGCTTAGCTGTACAACCATAAAGTTTGCTCTTATTTTCTACAGTACAAACCCATTACCTACAAAATTGTGTCAACTGCCAAACGGGGGTGGGAGAGGATCCGGCCCACGCTGCACCTGGGCTGGGACTACAATTTTGGTTCTTGCTATCCTGGATCATGGGATATCTTTCCATTTTGTGAAATCCTCTATGATCGTTTTTTAAAGAGAAGTGTAATTTTTCTTGAAAAGTTCTTTGACTTCTTTAGTTAGGTTATTTCCAAGGTATTTCCTTTTCCTGGGTGCTATTGTAAAAGGTATTGTTTCTATAATTTCCCTCTCAGTGTGTTTGTTGTCTGTGTGGAGGAATGCTATTGACTTTTGGGTATTGACTTTATAACCTGCTATGCTACTGAATTTCTGTATCAATTCTAGTAGCTTCTTGGTGGAGTCTTTTTGGTCTTCCAAGTAAAGTATCATATCATCTGCAAATAAAGATAATTTAAATTCTTCTTTGCGTATTCTTATTCCTTTTATTTCTTTCTCTTGTCTAATGGCTGTAGGTAATGATTGCAGAACTATATTGAATAGCAGTGGTGATTGAGGAAATCCTTGTCTTGTACCCGATCTAAGAGTAAAAGATTTCAGTTTTTCCCCATTTAGGATTATGTCAGCTATTGGCTTTTCATAAATGGCTTTTACAAGATTGAAGTAGAGGCCATCTATTCCAATTTTCTGTAGGACTTTGAACATGAATGAATGTTGGACTTTGTTAAAAGCCTTTTCTGCAACAATGGAGATGATCATGTGGCTTTTAGTTTTCAGTCTATTGATATAGTGTATTACATTGATAGATTTTCGAATATTGAACCATCCTTGCATCCCTGGGATGAATCCTACCTGGTCAGGGTGTATGATCTTCTTGATGATTTGCTGTATTCTATTTGCTAAGTATTTTGTTGAGGATTTTGGCCTCTGTGTTCATGAGGGAGATAGGCCTGTAGTTCTCTTTCTTAGTTGCATCTTTCCTTGGTTTTGGTTTTAGTATAATACTTGCCTCCAGCAATGATTTTGGGAGGATTACTTCCTTTTCAATTTCTTGGAAGAGTTTGAGGAATATAGCGACTACCTCTTCTGTAAATGTCTTGTAGAATTCAGCTGTGAATCCATCTGGACCTGGACTTTTCTTAGCCGGTAGGTGTTTCATTATGTCTCGCAGTTCTTTGGCTGTTATTGGGTTATTGAGAGTAGTTATATCTTGTCGATTCAGTTTTGGAATTTTTGCCTTTCTAGGAATCTGTCCATTTCTTCTGTGTCTTCTATTCTGTGAGAGTAAAGATTTTCAAAGTAGCTATTGATAATCATCTGAATTTCCACTGAGTCTGTGGTAATTACACCTTTTTCATTCCTTATTGCTTGTATTTGAATTTTTTCTTTCCTCTGTTTGATGAGCTTAGCTAGGGGCTTACCAATTTTATTTAATCTTTCAAAGAACCAGCTTTTTGGTATTTTAATTTTTTGAAATGTTTTTTTTTCGTCTCAATTGAATTAATTTCTGCTCTTAGCTTTATGATTTCCTCCCGTCTTTGGGGTTTGTGTTTGGTTTGATCATCCTTTTCCAGTTGTTGAAGGTGCAGCATTAGCGTGTTTACTTGTTCCCTTTCTGTTTTCCTAACGTGTGAGTTCACAGCTATAAATTTCCCTCTGAGAACAGCTTTCATCTTATCTCATAAATTACGATATGTTGTGCTTGAATTTTCATTGAATGTGATCTGCTTCTTTTCTCTATCAGCTTTCAGTAGATTATTCTTGTGCTGAATTTCTGGCATCTTTACTGTTATATTTCTCAGTATGTTTTTTATTGCATTGTGGTTCCTTGATGTTCTGTATGCTTCAGTTACCTAAATGTAAGTTTGTTTCTTCAT
This sequence comes from Octodon degus, assembly GCF_000260255.1. Classification (NCBI taxonomy): domain Eukaryota; kingdom Metazoa; phylum Chordata; class Mammalia; order Rodentia; family Octodontidae; genus Octodon; species Octodon degus. The sequence continues at coordinate 2,366,723 of NW_004524790.1, forward strand.
ATTTGGGAAGTTTTCTACTATTACTACTGCCCATATTTTTTAATGTCATTTGTGTTGACTCCTTTTTGTTTCATTGATGCCTCGTAGTCTCACATTGTTTATCTTTGCATCATCTTTCAGGTGATGGATTATTCTTTCCTGCATCCTCGTTGTTTTTAAGAGATCCTTTCTTACCTTTACTCTAGCTGCACCATTCTTTTCAAGATCTGAAACTCTGTCTTCACATTCACTTAAACGGTTTTGCAAGCTTGTGATTGAGAGTTTAATTTCTTCTATATCTCTTTGACTCTGTTCTTTCCTGTATTGCTCATTCAGGGAATCCGTCATTTTTCTAATCTCCTCTATTTTTTTTTTCAATATCTTCTTTAGAAACAGTTAGAAATTCTTTTACTGCAGCATTTATTTCAGATTGGATTTCCTGCCTATGTTTCTGTAGTTGCTTCTTTACTTCATCTGCTATGAGTTCTGAGTGTTCTTTTTTATTTCAGAAAGGAATTGCGCTCTGATTTCCTCTATATCTTTGTAGTCTGGCTTATTTGCTATCGATGGTATTAATTCATGCGTTTAGCCATGGTAGTGTCCTCCGCACTTGTTCTGGGTGGGCACTGGGTTTCTTCCATATGTTTCTGCATTTGATTCTTTAGTGCAGTTGTTAGTAATTCAGAGATTTCTTTTTTCATTTCCAATCTGAAGTCGTCTATATCTTTCTGCAGCTGTTCCTTTATTTCAGAAGCCGTTGATTCATTGCTTTCAGCTGTGTGGTTTCCAATTTTTTTTGTGTTAGTGTCCTCTGCACTTGTTA
>NW_004524790.1:2367790-2373365 GCF_000260255.1 Octodon degus
TAGCTGGGTGGGTCTATCCTCCACACTCTCTGCCGGGATTGCAGCTGCAGGGTTACACCGCAGGCGTGTATGCCAGGCCTGAGCTGTGCCTGGAGGGGCAAGGTGAAGTAGGGGGAAGAGGAAGCTCTCCCACACACTCACCGGACCTGGGCTAGGACTGGTTCTGGGTGTTCCCGGGACGCAGAAAAATTCCTACTCGTTGAGTGGGTTGAGGGAGGTGCTGTGGAGTGGTGGTGGGCAGCCCAAGAGGGTGGGAGAGGGTCTGGGCCCCACTGCTCCTGGGCTGGGACTGGTCCCACCAGCTCAGTATAGCAGGAACCTCTCCCAAACACTCACTGGACCTGGGCTAAGACTGGGTTTGGGGGTTCCCAGAATGAGGCAGAAATTCCTACTCAGCGGGTGGGGTGGGGGAGGTGCGGTGGAATGGTGGCGGGTGGCCCAAGGGGGTGGTAGAGGGTCCGGTCCACACTGAGCCTGGGTTCGGACTGGTCCCTCTGACGCAGGGTAGCAGGAAGCTCTCCACACCCTCACAGGACCTGGGCTAGGACTGTGTTTGTGGGTTTGTGGAACTTGGCCGAAATTCCTATTCGGCAGGCGGGGTGGGTGAGGTACTTCGGAGTGGTAGGGGGCGGCCCAAGGGGGTGGGAGAGGGTCCGGCACACGCTACGCCTGGTCTGGGACTGGTCCTGCCGGCGTAGGTTAGCAGGAAGCTCTCCACACACTCACCGGACCTTGGCTAGGACTGGGTCTGGGGGTTCGCGGAACGTGGCCTATACCTATATTATTTGATCCATTTTTCATGCAGATATCAAGTCATCTGAGAAACTACTTTGAGGATAACAATATTAATTGTATTAATATGGTTAATCCCTTACCATCTTGTTTTGTTAGTTCTGTATAATTGTGTGCATTTTTTTCTCTTTAAAATATAAAATATGAAAATTAATGTTTAATCCTTGTATTTCTACACATAATTATACTGCACGAGTAAAATTTGAGCAGTAAACCTATGACAATATATAATTTCTTGTGGATAAGTGTAGCATGACTGGGTACAACATACCTTGGTAGCTCCGGTGGCCCATTCTATGATATCCTCAGATAATGTCATGTTCTGGCCATGTGGCCCATGAGAGGAAAATGTGCCTAGTTTTGTCATAAGTCTAAGGCCTTCTGGAAAATTCCAAAAGTTGAGAATGTCATACTGTGAGTCCAGTTTTCTTCTATTATCTAAGTTCACCTTGTCCCCAGCACAGTTGTTAAATTGGACGTTCTTCAGAAAGTGATGCAGCTAAAAGAAACACATCATTCTATGTGAACAGAGCTCCAGGAGAAAGACAAGTTATACGGGTGAAAGACAGTTTCTGAGTCTTTATTTCTATTTGCTCAAAGCTACGTTAACACTGATATCTATTATGGTAAAACATGAATGACTAAGGACTAAATTTCCATCATGTTCCTGAAAGGTCAGTTTCAGGAAAAATATATTCTGTGCAAGTCCATTTAAGGAAGATGACCATCTGGGTTAGGGTAAAACATCATCTGTGAAATCACAGCTTCAAAAACACTTCTTTCACTTTTTATCTAACTATTTCAACAACATCTACCATAAAGTGAGTTCTTCAATATCAGAAGGGACTGCCAGATTAAACAAAAATCAATAGCATTCCTGAATAGTATAAGATAATTATAATATTGATCCTTTACATGGTCAAGGACTTGATATGCAAATTGTAGAAGCAATGAGCTGGCATTCTCTTTTCTTTACCAGCGGCTTGTTCATTGAAGACTATTTCAACACAAGTCAATAATTTTTTCCTTAATATTAAGTGTGATATGCAATATCTTATAATTTGTAGAAATGATGCTAACATTCTTGGTTGAAATTCATGGAAGAAGTTGAGAGGGGCACATGGAAAGCACTGTCTGCCATGCAAGGGAAGACACATTACCTGCCAAGGGTAAAACATCACTTTTGTATCTCTCATTGGTGGCGTTAGCACTTCTTCAAACAGCATTTCATGGAGGGCATGGGCCACAGCATACACAGCATTGTATATGTTGTAGCTCTTATCACTCATAACTGTGTTAAAACGATTTGGAGGCAACCAAGCCAGAGAAGCATTAGGGATACAGTTCTTCAAGGCACAGTCAGACTCAGAGAATGAGCAATTAAAATGCTTAGACCAAAACATAAAGAGGTAAGTATCTTCTGGGTATTTGAAAGGGTTAGCTGCCTGGACAAAAGTTTTGAACCCTGAAATCTCTTCATGGTGATGTGAGAAAACCAGAATCCCATGGAATGGGTCCAGTATAAAATCTCTCCCAGTCAGATCAGCATGCCACCGTGAGTTTGAAAGCCAAACTTTCCATGTCACTAAGTTTTGCGCTATGTTGTAATTTACATCATTTGCACTATCAGTATCATAGTAAATGACCACCACATTGGCTGATAATGTATCTTGAGTCAGGATATCATGTTTCTTCGTGGCTGACATATATGACACAGCAGCAGTTGACAATATTTTCACAAAGGCCACACAGATTCTGTTCTTGTCCATCTCACCTCTTATATCTGAGAGAAACTGAAGACCCTTATGGCCTTCTGTGATTAGCAGGCCCACCCAAGTCCAGTGGAAATGAACCAACAAGGACACCATGGCGAGGGCCAAATAAGTGTCCTTTGGGGCCACTTGATGGAGAGAAGGATACTGGCCACTGTCCCTCAGCGTAGGATCAAATGAGCCAAAGGTAACCTTATGGGAGTAGAAAAGTGGGTAATTCACTGAAGTGTTGTTGATTTCAATCCTGAAATATATAGCTGATTAAGTTCTGCAAGTTGTACAGTTAAACAGATATTATTCCCTTTACTGAACAACTCCATCAAAGGATTTTTTTTAAATTAAAGAATGTTCCCAGATATCTTGGAAATATACTTCTTCCCTTTTAATTTTGATCTAAAACTTGAAAAAGAAAGGAAATCTAGTCTAATCCACTAAGTGTCTGTGTGAAGATTTTGGTGCATAGCACACTTTAAAAAAATACTCATACCAACCCCATTTTTAACCCTATATAGCGCACTTAGGTAAAGTACCCGTATTGCACTTCCAGCATTTTCAGTCCCACCAACCCTCACCTGTGGAAATCTGTAGAGCTCCAGCAGTGGTCCAATCTGAGCCGAGGTTCCCCATGACATTTCTGTCAGTACTGCTGCACACTTGCTCTCTGTTCCACACATGTAATTAGAGATCTCATGTTGTCCTGTGAGCAAAATGAAGGAATTCTCTAGTATCCTCCAATGACTGTAAATGAAATTATGGAACTCATATCCCAGAGAAATGTTGGGTAAAAGATGAGGATTCCTGTTGATCTCTTCTATGGCAAAAAGGAGGGCCAGGTAGTTCTGGTAGTTGTTGGGTGCAAGCCTGCACAGAGAGCACAGGGATGCTTAGGGCAAGGGCCCAATCAGTGATCATCTTCTAATCTAGCTTAGTACCAATTATGGACTGAATACCTGTGTTCTTTCCACACACTCATATAAGTTGAATCCAAATATGAATATAATGATGTTAGAAGCCTGAATTTTTAGAAGGTAATTAGAGTTAGATGAATCAAGGGGATCAATTTCTCATGGAGGAGAGAGTGGCCTTACAAAATTCACAGAATAGTTGCTTCGTCTTTTGCTCCATTTGTTATACAATTAATGTGATATTGCTGTATATATGCAGAGAAAATTTTATGTGCAGAATTACAATATATAGATGTTTATGAAGGGTGATATTTTAACATATCTTGTGTGGAAGAGTCAAATACTGTATGTATTTATGTTTACATAGTATCCAATATGAACAAGCATCCATTTATATTTAAATGCTTTATTTGAGGAAAAATATATTTTTTAATATTATTATTCAATGTATCTCAAACAAAATATCTATCCACATTCTTGCATGTGAAGAAATACCGGGTTGTTAGATGCTTTAATTGACTTAATTTAAGTATTAGGTAATATAAACATATACCAGCTCATAACATCACATCTAAGAAAACACAGAATTGTTTTTGATAAATAAAGAGAAAGTTAAAGGTAAATTGAAATTCTTTCAAGTCAAAACTTAGATTTTGCTTAAACAATAAAGCCATGAGTCACAGTGCAGATGAGTGAGGTTCAGGAATGCAAGCCCATCCTCGTTGCAGGATTCACGGCACAGAAAGTTTCTCTGCCTTCTCATTTGGAAAGATTTCTGTTAGAAAAAACTAAACGTCAGTGTGAGCCATGTGGATGAGTCACGGCCATTACTTGACCAATTTGCTTCCGGTGAAAGCCTGAGAGAATGTTTTCTCTCCATGTGACTGTCCTTAGGCACACTATACATCATCGATCACATTCCTCTGTGGCTCCATAATCTCCTTGTTCAGAAAATGTGGGACACAACTGAGTTACATGATGCTACAGTACAAGTTCTCCTATGTCCTCAGTCTTCACTGACCTTGAAAGGGCAGGGCCAAAATTTTGGCTGACCTTGCAGGTCTTCCTTTTTCTCCAGTTTTTGATTTGCAAACTTAGGTTTTTAACCCTTCAGAAGAGAAGCTTATTATAACCCTGAAACCTATGCAGTTTGGTTTACTCTTACTCTCTAAATATCAAACTTCTTAGGCATAACATGGAAAAGGTATTTTCTGTCAAGTATTGATGTGTTGAATTTTCAGTGCTTACAGGATTTGAAGAAAAAGATAATTGAAGGGAAATAAACACATATTTTTACACAGAAATTTAGAAATCTAAGCCTATACAACGTTGTAGCAGAACAGTCCTGTGACATTTTTTTCTTTTCCTTGTATCTTTTTTTTCCTCATTTTTTATCCATTATAAAACCCCACAACTTTTACTTGTGAGACTATATGGTAATAATTGTTATGCCATGACAAGAAGTATGCATTTAGAAGACCACAATGACAGGTATTGCAAGCGTGACCCTTCTATTGCACATTACTGCCTTTAGTGTAGTTTCTTGGTTCTCAGGTATCAGCATATATAGTTAGTCAGATTGAGAATCCTACCAATTAAAGCAATGACTGAGACTCATCCACATGGCTGACACTGACTAAGTATGTACAAAGTGTGGTAAAGGATTACACGATAAACTCTGAGCGGACTTGACTGACCTTATCAAATACAAAACTTACATTTCTTGGTGTATATGTCTTGCTTTATCTTGGTCTTATCTATCCAGCAAAAAAGTATAAAAATGAGATATATAAAGTAAAGCCATATTAATATGCTGAGCTATAAAAGGCTCAAGTCAACAACTTGTGGATCACCCAATTCTATGGTGTATTGCTGGACTGTGTTGGATTGTTTTGATGAATTCAAGCACCTATAGTATTTAGATGCCACTAGAATACCCATCTCTGACAGGACAAAAGAAAAGGGATACAAAGGAAGGACCATTTTGTATTTGAATATACAGAACAGTTATTATCAATATATAGCTACTTTCGCTTAATTCATTGAGAAGAAAGATTTGTAGTAATAGTGTTTGGACAGGATATTCTGTCTGCTTCGTGTACTATG
>NW_004524790.1:2374549-2375442 GCF_000260255.1 Octodon degus
CCACAATGACAGGCACTCCCAATATGAAACCACTATTACAAATTACCATCTGCAGTGCAGTAGCTTAGTTCACAGATATCAGTAGGTATTAATTATTGAAAATGTCCTATTAATCAGCTTTGAAACTGTCTCATTGATATTTGTTTCTAAATAAAATAAAATAAAAAAATTTAAATTAGAAATAATAACTGTAGTAAATCAATTCAAATGTTAATTCTTGAATGTCAAATAAATATTCTCAGGAAGGCAAAGAAAAAGGAAAAAGAAAAACTAAATGTACTATTTTTTTTGTGTGTGTGAGTAACCATGGATTGAACTCAGGCCCTCCCGCTAGCCAGGTCAGCACTTATTCTACTGAGCTATCTGCCCAGCCCCTAAAGTTACTATTGACAAACTACAACCTCCTTTGAATGATGTGACATGAAGCTTCTTACAGAAGCTGTATATCAAGAGCAATTTCATTGACACAATTGTCAATACAATACTTTCTACTAGCATCAAAGTTAATTAGTACTGCTCTGGAGTTTCTGAGCTACAGTAAATATTCAGCAAGTTAGGAGAGAAGAAAAGAATTGGGATGGCAAGTAGGCTTGAAAATCCCATTAGTAATAAGAATACTCATCTGAAAATTAAAAGAAATTATGGGCACTGTGTCAAACAAGCCTAAGTAAATGAAAAGAAATATTTGTAATATAAAACTAGCAAGTGAAACCACTTCAAGGAAAACACATAATATAGCCACAACCTTAACGAAACAAAATATAAGAAGTTTTAAAACTCTAAAATTCTAGGAAACTTAAAAATTTGGGGTATAACTATGAATGTCCATTTTGTATCTGTGTATTCAAAGTGGTTGGGATAGATATATAGTTGCATTCTCTTAATGAATAGAA
>NW_004524790.1:2375657-2390848 GCF_000260255.1 Octodon degus
TTGATTTGAAACTGTCTCATTGCTATATGTTTATCAATAAAACTTTGAAGAGAAAAAAAAATAAAATTCTAGGAAAAGAGACAAAAGCACTAAAATAATATTTTACAAATGTAAATCTTAAAAAATTGCCAAGTTGGACACCACTAAAATTATTAAAAGAAGAGAGAATTTTTATATGAGGTATAAATATCGCATGAGTGTTCTGAAATTTATAAAAGCTAAGGATGTAGTGAAATTGAGAACCTAAAAGCAGGGTGTTATTTATAGAAGAAGCAAATAATAGATGCATCAGTGTGACAGATCATAAAAAATAAACTCTGTATCTATATCTGTCTCTATGTATCTATTGGTATCTCTCTGATTATCATCTATCCTTTCTAGCATATTTAATTGACTCATTCAGTATTAAATTATATTATTCATAGTGTAAACTCTTTTCAAACTGATGTAAATAAATGCACACATGCATGAAAAGAATTCAGAAATATTAAATTATTTGAATCTAAAAATCATAAACAACACAAAAATATATTATGGCCCCTGTATTTGTATAGCAGAACGAATGTTTGTTACTTTTTTCTTCCCATTTTATCAGGAATTTAAATTCCTTCCTGAAGCCCTAAACACTTTTTCTTGGGGGATACATCAGCTTAGAAATAAAACCTCATATTTGTAAGTGTGTTGTCAGCCACAGACAGAGCTCTCAGTGTATGTGTCTAGAGCAGAGCCACCTGCAAGAGCAGCTTGATAATCTGAGCATGTGTGAGGACAGCAGATGACAATAGGAGAGTAGGTAGCACATTCTCTCCTTTTAGGAATATAAACAGATCCTACAACCTTGAAGTATTTTTATAATCTGATAATGTTGGTACCTGATGGGGTTCACACTCCCCACTACACTCAGAAGATAGCCAATCAGCCTGGGATCTCTTTAGTTATTATCCTATGAGGGGATAGCTAGACTCCCTGACTGTCCCTCTCCAAGCTGCTAGTTAGTACCAAATGCACACTAGCCCATCCACCATTCCGAGTCTGCCTCCCTCAAAATCATCTTTCAGTGCATTCTATACTGAGGGCTATTTCCAAAAAATAAAATTATTCTTCTACTTTTCAATACATGCCATGAGCAATTAATCCTCTCACAAGGATTAGGAGATTTTGGGCACAATTCGGAGCCACTCCCAAAGCATTCTAATTTAGCACCAAGAAGAAACACTAAGTAGCCATCACCGGAAGTAAATGTTTGTATAGTAAGAAAATATTTAAAAATACACATTTTAGGAAATGATATAAGTAAAACACACATTTAGGGTATAATGATAAATTCCTGTAATGATAGCTGCTCAGTAGTCTGAAGCAGGAGAAACTATTGAGCTTAAGACTTTGCTGGGAGCATACTCAGGAGAGCAATCCCTGTCTCAAAAACTATGTGAGCATAAGGAAAACGTCTACAAATAAAAATAAAAGGAAACACCTGGACATTATAAGGAGTATGAGATAGGTACAGATCCCATCTGCACAAGGAAAAGGCCCTGGTTCCTTGATCTGATGTTCCTGTTCCCAAACATAGTGCAGACTGAAAGTGACCACAAGTGCAGCTGCTTAATGTAGTGGTCTGGATTCACAAGTAATGAACGCCTCTACCACCCAGATAAAAACAATAAAACAAAGTTTTTAAAATAAATGGTTAGTATGTAACACATACATGATAACACAGGAGAAAGGAAAAGCACAGATAAAATTACATCACCAGGTCTGATGAGCTTCCACATCTATAATTTCAATGCCGGTGCTGAGCGTCCCTGCATGTTCTTCAGAGTTCTGGTTGGTGGAGCCCTGGGCAGAGTGTCCTCTCTGTGGATGGAATCTCAAAGTTCCCCAACAAGACTGGTCCATTAAATACCAGCTGATACTCAAGGGGAAACATGTGAACGTTGTGTGTGACCAGAAGAAGGGAGTCTGAAGCCTCCAAGCTCTGGCCAACTACCTGAGGCAAAAAAACAACTGTATCTTCTAGACAGGTAAGAGAAAAAAACTAGTTGAGAGCCTGCCAGGCTATCAGTGAGTTTCTGCACTTATCAGGATGTCCACCAAATATCCTAATCTTCAATCCTTAGAACAAGGCTGTAGCACTGTACAATGTCTAAGGAAGGTCTTTCTGTATATAATTTTAACTCTTTCTATGGTTACTAGTGCAGGACTCTGCTCTGCATCATCTATACTACTCAGGCAGTCACTGTTGCAATATCATCTGCTTTCCTCACAATACCACATATCATATGCTAGAGTTCCATGAGTCTGATTTATAATTTATTTTCATGTTTGACATCACACATGGTAGGATAGTTTCTCAATAGAGAAGTTATACTAAAGAAGAATTGCATTAGAATGTATAAGTCTCACAGATGATTGAATCCCTAATACTGGGTTTACTGTGTCACTCCAGGAGTTGTGAAACAGCCTAAACTTCATTTGAAATACTAACTATTTCGTTGCAAGAAGATGCTCCTCCAAGCAGAATAGATTATAGGTCAGAAGTTAGTCTGTAAAATGGATGGAAATTTTAGGACTATTCAGAAAAAAATATCAGCAATACCTTGATCATCTTAAGAAATGTTTTTCAATAGCTATTTAGCATTCAATTCAATCTTAGGTGTTCAACTGAAATGAATACCATCATTTAATGATGTGCAGTAGAATCAAGGTCAAAAAATAGATAATCCATGGAATGTGATGTAGTGTGGGGTCCCTGTCAACTTTCAGGATTGAGTACAAGAAGATATGAAAAGAAAGAAACAGCAAGAATATTCTCTTCCCATATTCAAAAGTATAATAATAGGACATAGAAATGTTATAGGTAGGTCTTATTGGGGGCCTGTTGCTCATATCTGGGTGGCAGGGCGAGATACCACAGTAAAGAACACCGGTACACCTATTTGAAGTTCCCTAGCCATAACCTAGGCTCATATTCAGAAGAAAACAAATAAATAAAGAAGACACTTACGGCGTGATATAGAATTCTCTGAGAGGCTCTATATGAAAGGTGCCAGTGTAGTAGATATAGAAATAAAGAAATAAAAAGCAGCCAATCACCACGTCTCCATCCTTGCGCACACTAGTGCTCCTTTGTTGAAGGCAGGCTTCATTATCAAAAGTACACACTAAGACAGGAAGCTGCAGGAGAAGGAAGATGCCAATCAAAGGGAACATCGGGAACATTTTAGATGCGTATGCAAAGCTTTGGACTGAGTGAAGTGAAATTTGGCCTGAAGCATTTATAAAAAGATGTTGTGTGTGTTATTTGTTTCAAAGTGACACTGCTTGTCACCCAGGTGGACATTCTGCTCATGGCCCGTGCCTGCCTCATATCCCTGGAGAAGTTCACCACCAGTTTTGCCTTGGGCTCTACATCTGCGTTCTGGAGTCCGGAAGAAAAACAGAAGACAGAAATTATGATTTAGTAGCATTTTAAGCACCTGAAGCCACCATGATGTAATCCAGTTCCAGTGATAGCAACATCGCAGGGGTCACCTCCTCTTGGCAGATTTGATTCAGGACCTTTTCAATAAGCTAGTGGCACAGATGCCATTAGAGGTGTTGCTAATGGATTGCACTAGAGGGTTTAATATTAGGGATCTCCTGAAATAGTCTGGAAGGCCTCAAATTCAGGCAAAAATATTGTACATTGTGCATTCTAAGTGGAAATTTATCAGCTATAACCTGACAAGACCATGATTAAAAGTTGCAGCCACAGAACATTGCCTGTGTAAGTGTTCTCTGTGTGCTAGTCACAGGCAATGTCATCGGTATTGCTCTGCACTGGTGGACATACAATTGGAAGTTACTGATAAAGCAGTGAGGAAATATAATGCTTTTTTAAAAAAAATCTTTTCCAGCTAGGCTATTGTTTTGCAGTTTAGGCTGAACTTGAGCTCAGTTTGTAGCTCAGTCTCATCTTAAAGTTGCAACTATCCTCCTGCCTCAGTCACCTAGCTGCTGTGACTAGAGGTAGGTATGCACAAGGACAGCCTTACACGACACTTTTCAGATGTAGAAGTTAACCTACTTCCTCACTGCCTTGTTCTTTCAAGTATCTTCATGACAACTTAATATATTGTCAGAATCCATTTCTGTTCCTAAAACAATGAAATCCTAGGGTTTATGATTTTATGAAGGCATGAGTCTGGGTGGAAAATTTCTCTTTTTTCTCAATCTAAATCTGGGGAGCATGTGGAAAATTACTATTTCTCATCATGGCTCAGTGGTCTAAAGCACCTACTTAGAACAAGCTTAGCAAAGCACAGGGACCGCGGTTCAATCCCCCAGCACCACATGCCAGCCAGCCCCGCCCCCAGGTGGGCTGAGCTGGCCACACACACACACACACACACACACACACACACACATAAATAAAAAAATTTAAAAAAATTTTGTGTAGCAGGGAAGCACTGGCAACCTTTAATGCCTTGAAATTCATTGGAACTATCAGGGAGGGCGGATTATTCCATACAATAATGTGTTGGTTCAGTGCGTGTGCTTCTTAGAATCTAAGTAACCAGCACAAAGAGTGAGCCTTAATGTGCACTTAGGCTTCACTTATTCTATAGGTGTCAATTTTGGCTTATAAATTGTGACATGATAATAACAGACAATCTGTTAAAGATGGAAGAACACATTGATTTTAGTAAAGATAATCTTTAAAATGAAAATATAAATTTAGAGAAAATATTTCCAATATTAAAGATGTTATCTTTATGTCCTTTTTAGCGTTTGAAAATTATCTAGCCAACATAAAGTTGGATACAAATGAAAAATCTTCAAAGAGATTTAAAAGCTTTTTCAGAACTAATAAATTCTTAATAATTTTGTAGCAACCTTAGCAAGTGCCACTTTTGTCTACTTGTGAAGTTGAGAAGTGTAACTAAGTACCTGAGCACTTCTACATTCTGTTGTGTAGACCATCTGCCGCAGAGTAGTTTTTCAGGGTCGAGGATGTTGAAAAGTAGCTTCATTTTGTCCAACTGAAAAGTTTAGAAGTTCAAGCAGGAGACGGATCCTCCCTTTGTAAATGTCTTGTCCCTTGCAAAAGTAGGTCAGGGAGATGATGTCAGTGCTCAACCTGCCCCAGGTGAAGCCCTCTAACAATTGAAGGGGGGACAGAGGCCTTATCCCCACTTTTGGCCTCATTACTTTTGCTGTTTGTCGCCCTCATAACCCGTTCCCACTGTGCCATGCCATCCTACCTTGAAGCCATCTGATTACAGACTAAAAGCTTTAGAAAGTGTAGCTAAATAAAGCCTTCCTCCTTTAACTGTGGGTATTGGGTATTTTGTGAAAAACAAAGAAAGAAATGTAAGTAGCACAATAATTACACTACAGGATAATATATTGAATTATATATTATTACTAGGAAGTTTAATAAATTGTATAAAAATATTTTTACGTGAAAACATTTCATATCAGTTAAGCAGTATATGGGAATTTGTACCCAATAAAGCATGAATGTATTTGAGAACACACCTGAGTGTTGTACAAAAATGCATGAATCACTATCCTCAAGATTTCCTCTCTAAATTGGATCAGGATGTTAACTGATAGCATCGTGATTCTACTGTAATGGTGACGCATGAAGTTTTGTACTCGTGCATGTAATCTAAACAAAACCAGGGTGTCTCTAGAAATTAAGAGAAGGTCAATAGGGTAGATATGGATTCAACCTATCTATGTCTCTAACATGGAAATGCCATGCAAGACTTTAGTTCATCATAATATTTTAAATGCCCCAGAAAGTAGTTAAATGAAGAGTACAGGTTGAACATACATAAGACCTTGTACATGATCTCCTGTGCCACACTAAGTAAACAGAAGTCCCTGTCCTGCCTGGACATTCATGCCAGAGTTCAACTGATTTGAAGCCATTTCTCCTAACTTCATATAAGGGAGGCAGGCAGTGTCAGGATAGCTAAGAAATCCTGGTGAGCAATGCTCCACTTGTCCTCAGCTTTGCAAGAGACCAGCTGAGATGTCAGCATCCCCCTCTATCACCATCACTGTAGCTCTACTCAGCTACTCCTTCTGTTCCCGCTGGTGGAGGGAGCATTGAGATCCCTGATCCTCCCACCACCAAGAGAGCCTTGTAGAGCTTTAGCTCACTTTCCTCATCATGGGATCCTTCCTGAGTTGCAGCATGCTTCTCTGCTTCTGAAGTGCAAGCCAACTGAAAGATAAAAATATGGTCCTGTTTTGTAGTTTGCACTGGTGTTAATGGGCACACACAGTTACAGTTATTGCTTCCAATTCTTTCTGGTTTCTTTTCTGTCTCTGTTCCATGGTCTTGAATTCTGCATGGAGCTGAGGGAGGAAGAACTACAGTGTACATTTTCGGTGGTATATGGAAAGGAGCAGTAATACTTAATTCTTGTTTCTCCTTTTTTCCATTGTGCAGGCTACAATGGATTGTATGTGGACAAAGGTGGATTTGAGCCTTCCTGATTTAAAAGAATCTATGTCTCACTACAGGACTGTCAGTGAGAATTGGACTTTTAATACAGGCACTGACAGAGACAGAGACTCTATGAACTCGTGGCAGTAGAAACACTTGACTCAGTTTCTTTCCAGTTGTAGGGGTTGTGAGGATCTGTAACCTGAGGCTGGCCTTACTTTTCCTTCCTCGTTACTCCTCTTTGCATTCTAATGGACTGGGAGAGTTTGCTGCAATGTCTTCCCCTACAATCCAGCCTTAATTCTGCACTCCAACATTGATGCAGCCAGACAGCATGGGATCATTTCTCCACTACATTATGCATAAAATATGTATAGTCCAGAAACTCTATCCATACATACATGATCTTAGTGGTTAGTTTTTTTCTGCAGCAAGGCAAAGAATCTGAATTCAAAGGATAGAAAACGGCTTTATCGCCGTTTACTAGGATACAGAATGGATCATCAGCATGAAGGAAGGATGATGCTCTAACCGGAGACAGGAATCATGAGATTTGGACAGGGGCAAAGATTGAGGATTTGGCTCTGTAACACACAAGGAGCTGATTGGAGGCTTCCATGTGTGCATGGGAAACTAGAAGGAAGTTGTAGCCAGGGCTGGAGTGGGGAAGGAGAAAGTGCTCATTCGAAGCTAAGCTGTTATTTTGTGATTCAGCCATGTTTAATCAGGTCCATGATAATTTAGCAGTGAGTGCCAGAGCCTATTTTTCCCATCTTTTAGTTGTTATGAAGAGGTGATGAATCTCTTAGACTTTTTCCTGTTGAATGGGTGCATCGTTTATAGGGCAATGAGGATTGACAAGATGATGGTTCTCACCCATATAGAAGTTAGTACCGAGTATTTCAGCCAGGATAAGCAGTTTATCATTAGTGAAGTCTCACGTCCAAGATTGAATAAACCTTGTCTGGCTTCAGAAAGTCATCTTGAAAAAATTCAGAGTCAGGCAGGATAGAAAAGAACTAGCAAAAGTAGTGAATCAGAAACCCGCTGGAAAAGAAACATGAATTAACATGTTGTTTTTGAACCCTTTGCAGGCAAAGATGTGTAGATCACAGAGTTTGTGATGACCACCCTGTCAACAAGGGCTTAGGATCAGGAAGATTGGAGTTGTTGGGTGGAGTGGAGTTGTCTGGGCATAACTTGGTTTGGGTGATGTACAACCAGGAAGGCAAGCTGCCTACATTTACCACTGTTGCTGTAGAGAAGATGACCAGCTGGGGGCCTGCCCATGTACAATGTTATACTGTAGGCTTAGAGGATTAAGATATATTAAATTTCTTGGACATAGAAATGGTACCAATTGAGTAGTATCTGTCGGCTGTGTGAGGCAAGCATCCATGTGTAGTAATAGGAGGTACTGGAGCAAGGATGGAACAGGAATATTGACAACAATGGTAGAAGATTATCAGGAGCAGGGAGGTTATGAAACAGAAAAGTCTTCCATACATAAGCTCAAAAGGACTTAGAGATGTGGGGGCCATAGGAAGTGCCTTAAGTCTAACTAGAGACAAGGGAAGAATTTGAGGTTAAAGCAGGGAAAGGATAGGAAACCTTTGGTAAGGTGGGGTTTGAAAAGATCATTTGCCTCTATTCCCATTGAAGTATGGGGGCTCTTGGAAAGTGGCAAGTGCAGGGAAAGGCTGTGGGATACTTGAGGCAAAGTAGTACAGGGTTCCAGGGGTGGCACAAGTGGAACTGGAGATGTCTCAGAGTATATGGTCAACAAGGGAGAAGGGAGAGAAGAGTTGGTCACATATTGAGGTTGGGTATGTAGGACAACCATTGTGGGGAGAAAAAAGAGGAAGAAAAGTGGAGCTTTAGGAGATGACCTTTCCCCATAAGAGGTGTGAGGCATGTTGGGATAGCAAGGAAATGATGAGGGAAAATTGTCTGGAGTTAAGAAGGAATAGACCCTGTCTGTATGGGTCATGTAGATCGGCCTTTAGCACCCAGTATGGAGACTGTAGATGTAATACAGTAATGTGAAAACTCAGGAAGAACATTGCATATCCCCCCTGTGTGAGCAAGGAAAGTGTCCTACCTGAGATGTCCAGTGACACTCAGGCTCTGACAAAGATACCTCAGTTGGGGCCATGAACCCAGACCCCATTTTTTCTCTTCAGAATGAAAATCAAGATGGTCAATTATTGGTGGATCTATCTGCCTCAATTTTTCCTATGATTTATTGGAATTGAATGAAAGAGCAATCACATTTGTATTTACAGTGATCCTCAAATGTATAGATGGGACCAAGTCCCCATGGTGAGTTCAGGTTGAGGCCCGCTAATACCCTGTGATCTTCTGCACAATTGAAGCAAGCTCCAGGTGCAAATTGGGTGGCAGCATTCTTAAGGCTTAGCATTACGTTACCAAGGTACTGCTTTCATGGGAATCCTGAGTGTCATAGCCCAAACCTGTCACTTGTGTATACATCATTTTTTCTCTATTATTTCACACATGGAAAGCCTGATGAAATAATTTTCCCCATGGTATTTGAGGACTGACTTCCATCTTTTGAAGCTTGGCACAAATGTGAGGAGCAGATCAGGATGGAAAATACAGGTTATGAAAAATTGTTCCTTCAGGAGAATCTGGGTCTACCTTAGCATCCTTAGTTAGGACTAATACATTTAATTATTAGTATTTTATTTGAGAAATGAGCACCTTAAAATATAAAGTGTGACCAGAGAGCTGTTATTTTTAATCAACCATGGATATTGTGATGGTTAAATCCCCGTAGGATATTAACAGACAAGAGTTACAGTATTACTGAGAAAATTAGACATCAATAGTAATACATACTAGAGGTAGTATAATAGTGACAATGAAATCCTCATTTTGTCTCGGCGTCTCTAAATGTAATGGTGCCTACACAGCATACATGTCACATGCTTTTGCTAGAAAATTATCGTTTGCCTGATGAACTCATGGTGGCTTGTCATGTACTCCTTATTACAAAGATCTGGAGCATAAGAGAAAGGCATATGTTTAAATCTGGAAGAAACTATCATTGTCAGTATTATATTGCGGAACACTGTGCATTTTTAAGGCATGAATATATTAAAAAACTTTATCTTCAGTAAGAAAAAAGACTACCTGGTGGATGAATTAGATGAACAGAGGAGAGGGAGGAGTAGAGAGTGTCAGAAAGTGTGGTGACTACAAGGGTTTGAGGCCAGGCAGGAGGCTGTTTTGATTGAGGAGAAAAATACAGAGGGTACCTCATGACCTTTTATTATTCAAGATACTTGAAACTAGACAAAATTTTAATAATTTATTTTTCTTTTATTTTTAAATATATTTGGAACAGGGTCTTGCTACACAGCTTTGACTCATAATGATCCTTCTGATTTCAGTCACCTCAGTGCTGGGATTACAGATGTACACCATCACGCTCCGACTTTGTGGCTGGCTCAGTGCATTTGTGAGTGGGGCCAGCTTGGCATGTGGCACCAGGGATTCAAATCTATTCAAAATCTATTTGAGTGATCTTGCCTGCCGAAAAATTTATTAAATAAGCATATTGGTCCCAACAAAGTGTTCTAACGTAGACTCAGATTTTCCTGAAAGAACAATTGTTATTAATTCCTATTTTATATTCTGATCTGGTCCTAACATTTGTGCCAAGGCTAAAAGGACAGATATTGGCCCTCAAACTCTACAGAAAATAAATGGTAGTAAGATAATCAACAGTGAGCATAAATAATAAGAATCAATGAAGGGTCGGGGAGATGGCTCAGTGGAATAAGCGCTTCCCTGGCAAGCGCAATGGCCTGAGTTCAATCCCCGGTTCAAAAAAAAAAAAAATCAATAGAACAAAAGTCTAGAATACAATTCAAATTGAAATATATGATATTTACCAGGTGGATTTTTGGTGACAATAAAGGATTTTTAAGGGGAGGTCTGGCCATATGCCAAGGAGATAACAGAAGTTTTAGGGAGCTATACCCTTTCCATTCAGGTCATAGCCTGCCAGTGTTGAGTTTATATTTTGGCCAAGACATCCGGCAGAAAAAGATTAAATTTTAGCTTTAGAGTCTCTTGGAGGCAACACTGCCCAAGGATCATGAGGACAGTTTTTGAAGGACTGCCTTGACTTTGGGTATGACAGCAATGATGACTGCATTGGCAGTGGACCAACAACTTCACACCCTAGGAGAGATCGTCCTCTTCTCCTAAGAGCATGAAGCATGAGAGAGCTAATCCCACACCTGTATTCTCCGTTATCATTAGAAATCAGAGAGGGGTCCCCAAAGATTAGAAAGTAACTGTCATGCCTTGGGGACCAAGGGCAGTAACCTCACCGAAGGAATGTGAGGATAGCTTTTTTTATCCAAGGGTCGTGGAGTTGATGTCTCAACATGGACACATGGATTTGAGATAGGAAACTCCCAGTTTGAGAAATGGCTCACCCAAGAATTGAGGCTGCTGGGTACTGGGTGTAGGGTAACAATGACTGATGGCAGGAAGAACAGGAGTGGCTTTAGGGATCCCAAAGACTAGGGGAGGGAAAGCCTGCCTCCCTCTACCACCAGGATCTACGTGGCTCACTGATGTGAATCACAGAATCAAAATGTTACATTTCTCAGGGGAGATACAGAGGAGTAAGAGAAAAGGACAGAAAAAGATTCAACTGCCTTTGAGAACAACATGGAGAGGATTGATGGCAGGGAGAAGCAAACATCCTCTGGCCTGAGACAGGAGCCTGAGACTTTATGGACATTGCATAGGTGCAGAGTTTGAGGGGCAGATTCAGTGACACACAAGGACCTGACTCCAGGCTAAGGAAGGAAACAGGAAGTTGTATCCAGGACTGGAGTGAATAAGAAGGAGGAAGTTGGTATCAGGAAGGTAAGCTGTGGTTTTGGGATTCAGGCATATTGATTCAGGGCCATTAAGCAGTCTGTACTCAGGTCAGAAACTACTAATGTTAGCAAAGGATTTTTAAACCAGGTTACATGAAAACATTGACACAATTATATATAGGGAAAATCACTACTAAACACTAACAAATGCAATCCTTTGTTAAAATACAAACATAGCATCTTGCGATCTTAAATGAAAAGTACTTATGACATAGAAAGTGTGCTTTCTGGAACACCTGTTTCAGAGAAATGCTTAAGTGGTTAAGGACATTCAGGCCAATAAAATTGTGTGTTCAAATTCATAGCAGGTTTGAAACTTCAAGAAGAAGCAAAATAAAGGTTAATAATATAACGAACAGCAAACATAAATAAAGTTCATTGTAGATACAATGGAACAAAATTCTAAAATAAAATTCCAAACGAAGAATGTGATAGTTACAATTACACGTGTAGTACTGCTAAGGAAAGAAGTAATAGTGCCTTCCTTAGTGTAGAAAATCCCAAAATATATCAACATAAGCCTGGAAAGTAGCATGGGATTGCAAAAGAGAGTAAATACCTTTTAGTAAAGTCATAACATTTTACTTTAAGAAAAGTTTTTCTCTTCCAGAATGTGTTCTGCCTTTCAAGTCAGGAAGAGAATTATTCTCTGGCCTTAACAAAATAATGTAGCACTTGGGGACAAAGATGCAGCCCAGCAGCCCTGCACTGGAGGCCAAGATGGAGAAGACCTCCATGGTCACCATGGCCTTCCCTTTGCTGCTGTGGTACACGGGCAGGAAGGTGACCCACACACTGCAGAACACCAGCATGCTGAACGTCAGGAACTTGGCTTCATTGAAGGTGTCAGGCAGGTTCCTGGCCAGGAAAGCCACAGTGAAGCTCACCAAAGCCAACAGGCCCATGTATCCCAGGACACTGTAGAAGGCGGTGAGGGAGCCCTTGTTGCAAATAATGATGATGTGACCATGTTCAGAGTGAGCTTCTGTGTCAATGTAGGGTGGATTTGTCCCCATCCAGACTCCACATAGAGTGATTTGGATCAGGGAGCAGATGGGGATGATGAAGTTTGGTGCCCCTGACACCAGCAACTGTCTCATCCTTCTACCTGGGACAGTGGCCTTAAAGGCCAGCACCACAGTAATTGTTTTGGCCAAGACAGTGGAAACAGCCACAGTGAACACAACTCCAAACGTGGTCTGCTGCAGGATGCAGGTGGCTGCGTTGGGTCGACCAATGAAGAGCAAGGAGCAGAGGAAACAGCAGGTGAGGGAGATGAGCAGGGTGTAGCTGAGAGCCCTGTTGTTGGCCTTGACGATGGGAATGTCTCTGTGCTTCACAAAGAGTCCAAGCAGAGCAGCTGATAGAACAGAGAGACTCAGTGCTGCACCAGCTAGAGCTTTCCCCAAGGGTTCTTCATAAACCAGAAAAGTCACAGTTTTGTCCAGGCAATAATTTCTCTGAATGTTGGCGTATTGATGATCTGGACACTTTGCACACTGTTCCACATCTAGCAAAAATGAAAATTGTCATTTGAGTGGGATTATTATTATTTTTTTCACATCGCCATTCTTGGAACTCATGGGACTTTAACTACGTAATCAATGTTCATATTATTCTTGTTTTATTCCCGTCATTCCTTTTTATTCTCTTTCTTTTTCAGCCTGTGCGATTGAACTCAAAGTTGCTCTAAGATATATTTACCACCTTGTTACAATTTTTTATTTTGAGAACAGATCTCTCTGAATCACTATTTTTTCAATGCTTTGTTCCAATGGGAAATCCTCGTTTCTCTACTTCTCAGAGCCTTGAAATCTAGGCATGCATTGTCACACCTCACTGATTTGTTTCTTTCCAGATGCTATATAAAGAAAATCCACACAGAGACTAACTCCTAAGCAATCCTGAATATATGTTATTTAATCCCCTAATAAATCTGGTCTCTCTTTAAAAACTCTGTAGATTTACAAATTAAAAAAAAAGATCTAGGTTTATTCCTTACTTCATATGCTTTAATTATTTGATTTAAATATAAATTTGTATAAACAATTCCCCAGATATTGAATGAATATCCTTATTTTAGGAAGCCAGCATTATTTTCAAAGCCAGAAGGAAACACATATGAAGAATCATATTGATTGTAATGTATTTCTAGTATTGAGACTCTCCATGTTAGAACTTGCTATGTGCAATTACTTATTTAAGTTATACCTTTGAATGGGTATTTTAGTAGTTTGACGTTGGTATCTTTCAAAGTAATTGCAAGACATATCTTTATACGTTTAATGATTTTAAATGCATGAAAATTTAAGTTTGAATAATCTTATCTATGTGGTAAATAGATGTGCTAAATTTATACTACTAGAAACCTTACCAGTTGTGAAATAAATCAGACACACGTGTGCTAACATCATATTGTCTCACTAGTGGAAAAACCTAAAAGTGTAAATAAATCATGAAAGGTACAATAAATACTGTGAAAGGGAGAGAATATATTCAATGAGAAGGAAAATTGCCATAAGGAAAGGTTCTAAAGAAACAAGGAAATGTATATGATAGCTTTGGTCAATTTAGTCCTGATATTTGTTGGTCAATCTCAAAGAACAATAAATGCTCGAATGGTTTCTTTTTTATCTTGCCTCCTAAAATTTTAAGTTTGTATCTTGTTATCTAAACAACTAATATGAATTCAATAATATGTAATAAAATAACTTTTGTCAAGTTCATACTCTTTTGTATTGTGAAAATCTGTATCATTTATAATGTTTTTTCTTTCCCTTTTACTGTTTTGTGTACTCTTTAAAAGACAAATATGAAATTTCATCTATGAGTACTTTATGACTATATTTCTTAAGTGGAAACCTAGCATAACTTCATTCATGCACATGGATTTTATATGTACAAACAGTGTCATTGAAAAATCATTTTTTTCTTTTTCTTTTTTTTTTTCTTTGAGGTACCTGGGATTGTACTTTGGACACTGCACTAGACACAAGCACTTCGATATCCGAGTTATCTCTCCAGGCTCTATCACTGAAAAATTCTATCATTCATGTTTTTCATATATATATAACATTTTTCATAGCATTGACCAGGTTCTAGAGTGTAATGTTTGGCAGAAGCATAACAGAGAAAGTTTGCTATCTCATTCTTGAATCCAAAAACGGACGAAAAACACTAAAGTGTGCCTCAAGAAACTACAAGCACCATTGCAGGGGGCAGTTAGGGCCTTTACCCCATGTCTGTTGTTGTGTCTTTGGAATCACGGTGACGTACAAATTTATTATATTGTCTCCATTTGGTAATGTATTTTTTCTTTTTCCAGTGTCTACAACATTTAATTTTATTTTGTACACTGAGTTTGCGCATGGCATACTGTCCTTGAATAGAAAATGTGAATTTAACGTATAAAAGAAAATGACCATTCAATTTGTTTCTTCTAAGTGTGTTTTCAGCCATGAGTAACATCAGTCATTTCCTTTGTTAAAATGAATTGATTTTCCTCTTTTCCTTTTATGAAAGAATCAAGTCATTTTTAATGATTTAGAATTTTTATTATTTCACTGGTAATATCACCCACAAAACCTTTGAGTGAAATATTACACTATGGACTCTGGAAATGATACTGTGGAGATATTAACACTATGGAGATTTTAAAATTTTCTCTCAGCAGTGTTTTGCGAAGTTTTCCTCTGATTTTATACATTTCCAGGCATGCATTTCTGATAGATTACTTATATTTTCATATGAAAGTTTTTCTACAAAACTATACTAGTATATTATTTTCTTTCATGATATTATATAAACTTTAAATTTTTCTCTTT
>NW_004524790.1:2410582-2411181 GCF_000260255.1 Octodon degus
TGTAGCTAATGATTCCACAACTATATTGAAAAGGAGTGGTGATAGAGGACATCCTTCTCTTGTACCAGATCTAAGAGTAAAAGATTTCAGTTTTTCCCCATTTAGGATTATGTTAACTGTTGGATTTTCATAAATGGCTTTTACCAGATTGAAGTAGACGCCATCTATTGCAATTTTCTGTAGGACTTTGAACATGAATGAGTGTTGGACTTTGTCAAAAGCCTTTTCTGCCTCAATGGAGATGATCACGTGGTTTTTCGTTTTCGTTCTATTGATATAGTGTATTACATTGATAGATTTTTGAATATCAAACCATCCTTGCATCCCTGGGATGAATCTTACCTGGTCATGGTGTATGATCTTCTTGATGATTTGTTGTATTCTATTTGCTAGTATTTTTATTGAGGATTTTGGCATCTATGTTCATGAGGGAGATAGGCCTATATTTCTCTTTCTTAGTTGCATCTTTCCCTGGTTCAGGTATTAATATAATGCTTGCCTCTAGGAATGATTTTAGGAGGCTTGCTTCCTTTTCAATTTCATGGAAGAGTTTGAGGAGTATAGGGAATACCTCTTCTGTAAATGTCTTGTAGAATTCA
>NW_004524790.1:2412030-2412942 GCF_000260255.1 Octodon degus
TTCCCGTTCTGTTTTCCTAATGTGTGAGTTCACAGCTATGAATTTCCCTCTGAGAACTGCTTTCATCATATCCCATAAATTACGGCAAATTGTGCTTGAATTTTCATTGAATTGTAGATATTGTTGAATTTCTTGTTTAATTTCAACTGTGACCCATTGGTTGCAGAGCAGGGTGTCACTTAATTTTCATGTATTTAATGTTTTTTTCTGGTTTGTTTTGTCATTTATTTCCAGTTTCATTGCACTGTGGTCAGATAATGTGCATGGGATAATTTCTGTTTTCTTGCATATACTGAAGCATGACCTATGAAGCAGGATATGGTCTATTTTAGAAAAAGACCCATGTGTAGCTGAGAACAACGTGTATCCAGCTGTGTTTGGGTGGAACCCTCTGTACATATCCACCAATTCCATTTGTTTCAAACTCTGGTTAAGTTCTGTTATTTTTTTGCTACGTTTTTGTCTGGTTGACCTATCTTTTGTAGATAAGGGTGTGTTATGGTCTCTTGTTAAAATTTTCATACGGGATATTAGATTTTTCATGTCCATTAAGATTTGCTTTATTTTGTTGGGTGCTCCCGTGTTTGGTGCATACATATTTATGAGTGTTACCTCTTCCTCTTGAATTTTTCCCCTAACGCGTATACAGTGGCCTTCTTTATTTCGCTTGATCATTGTTGGTTTGAAGTTGAGACTATCTGAAAATAGAATTGCTACCCCTCCTTTTTTCTAATGTGCTGGGGCATGTTACTGTGTTCCATCCTTTGACTTTCACCCTGTGAATGTCTTTATGAGTTAAAGACATTCATAGACATGGTTGTATACAGCATATTGTTGGATTTTGTGTCCTAATCCACTGTGCCAGTCTATTTCTCTTAATTGGTGAATTGAGTCCATTTACATTGATGGTTA
>NW_004524790.1:2413713-2415592 GCF_000260255.1 Octodon degus
ATTTCCTCTATATCTCTTTGACTCTGCTTCATGCGATCTATTTCTTTCCTGTATTGCTCATTGAGGGAATCCATCATTTTTCTAATCTCCTCTATTTTTTTTTATCAATTTCTTCTTTAGAAGCAGTTAGAAATTCTTTTACTGCAATGTTTTTTTAGATTCGGTTTCCTGCCTATGTGTCTGTAGTTGCTTCTTTACTTCATCTGCTATGAGTTCTGAGAGTTCATTTTTATTTCAGAAAAGAATTGCACTCTGATTTCCTGTATATCTTTCTGCTGTGACTCATTTACTATCGACTCTATTAATTCACGCATTTGAGCCGAGCTAGTGTCCTCCGCACTTGTTCTGGGTGAGCACTGGGTTTCTTCCATATGTTTCTGCATTTGATTCTTTAGTGCAGATATTATTAATTGAGGCAGTTCTTTTTTCATTTCCAATCTGATGTGTTCTACATCTTTCTGCACTGTTTCTTTATTTGAGAAGGCATTGATTCTTTACTTTCAGCTGTGATTTCCAATTTTTTCTGTGTTAGTGTCCTCTGCACTTGTTACCAGTGAGCTTGGGTTCTGAGGTTGCATTTTGTTCCTTCTCGTCATTTTGTGTAGCACTGTCTTCTGTCCTTTGTTGTAGATCTTTGCTGTAGTTATAACCTCACGTACCGAAGTTCAGGTCCAGCTCTACAAAGTTTGCACTTATCCAGCTGCGTCTGACTTGGATCTGGCTGCTGTGCTCAGGTCCTTCCCGCTGCTGCCCTTGAGGGTGAACCTGTTGTGCCCCTGTTGCGAGATGTTCTGCTCCTGGACTAGCTGGTTGGATCTATCCTCTACACTCTTTGCAGGGATTGCAGCTGCAATGGTACACCCCAGGCCTATTTGCCTGGCCTGAGCTCTGCCTGGAAGGGGCATTGTGAAGTAGGGGGACGAGGAAGCTCTCCCACACACTCACCAGACCTGGCCTAGGACTGGGTCTGGAGGTTCCCGGAATGTTGCTGAATTTCCTACTCAGTGGGCTGGGTGTGGGAGGTGTTGCGGAGTGTTGGGGTTGGCCCAAGTGGGTTTGAGAGGGTCCGGCCCACACTGCTCCTGGGCTGGGACTGGTACCCCCAGCGCAGGGTAGGAGGAAACTCTCCTACACACTCACTGGATCTGGGCAGGAACTGGGTCTGAGGGTTCCTGGAAAGCGTCAGAAATTCCTACTCGGAGGCAGGGTGGGGGAAGTACTGCGGAGTGGTGGGGGGCGTCCCAAGGGGGTGGGAGAGGGTCTGGCCCACGCTGCCCCTGGTTTGGGACTGGTCCTGCTGGCGCAGGGTAGCAGCAAGCTCTCCACATACTCATTGGACCTGGGCTAGGACTGGGTCTGGGGGTTCCAGGAATGTGGCAATAATTCCTAATCGGTGGGCGGCGTGGGGGAGGTACTGCGGCGTGGTGAGGGGTGGACCTAGGGGGTGGGAGAGGGTCTGGCCCACGCTGCGCCTGGGCTGGGACTGGTCCCGCTGGCACACGATAGCAGGAAGCTCTCCACACACTCACCGGACCTGGGCTAGGACTGTGTCTGGGGGTTCCCGGAATGCAGCAGAAATTCCTACTCGGCGGGCGGGGTGGGGGAGGTACTGCGGAGTGGTTGGGGGCGTCTCAAGGGGCTGGGAGATGGTCCGGCCCATGCTGCCCCTGGGCTGGGAATGGTCCCGCCGGAGCAGGGTAGCAGGAAGCACTCCACACACTCCTGTATTCTCCTTTTTTGGGTTGTTGTTCTGCTCTCCTCCCCTTACCCCTCCTCCCCTCCTCCCCTCCTCCTCCTTCTTTCTTCTTCTTCTTCTTCTTCTTCTTCTTCTTCTTCTTCTTCTTCTTCTTCTTCTTCTTCTTCTTCTTCTTCTTCTTCT
>NW_004524790.1:2416049-2424162 GCF_000260255.1 Octodon degus
CCTTCTTGTCTCTTCTCTTCTCTTCTCGTCTCTGTTTCTTAAGTGGCTAGGAAGAACTCCAGCCACAAAATGCTAATCCCACCCCCAAAACCTAGAACTCACTTCAAATAATCCTGGAGTACTACTTCATTCTTTCTTTGCTACTCATTTTGTAGGTTCCCAAACACTGTGTGACCATCTATCCTTACTTGTACTTCATTTACCTGTTTAAAAGATATATTTCATACAGTGTCTCACTATGCAGCATGTGCTCTTAGTGATCCTCGTATTTTCAGCCTTCAAAGTGGTTGGATTATAGGCATGCTTCAACATACCAGAGTATGTCTGCCCAGAGGTGAGACCTGTGCAGAAGTGGTACAAGGGATTAAACCTTGGTCCCTGAGCTTGGCTAAATAGGCACTTTGTCTGCTGAGCTATCTCACCAGCCCTTCCACTTATTTTTGTTTTATACACTATCTTCTCTAAATTTCCCACTCCTGCGCTCAAACAGAGAAAAGCAAAACACTCTATCAAGGGAAAAAAACAGCTGGCATACAATCTCCTAGTTTAGGGTAGCACTATTTTATTACTATAGAATTTTCTCTTATGAACTAAATACAAATCAATAGTTTTCAGTTTCTCAGTTTCTAATTTGTGCTTGATGTTGTGAATGCTAAGTGTGCTACTTTAGCTAAGACATCCTGTGTGTTGTAATCAGTTGTTCTCCCTTCTGGAATGATTATGGGATGTTCTGGGATAATATCCTCAACACAGCCCTGTAACAGTGAACTGAGAATCAAGCAAAACCAATACTAACATCACATGTGTAACCAATGGGAAAGCTAGGATAGACACAAACAAAGAACTTTCTCCACACAGAACACATCCCTGAAGAACCCTTTTTCTAGAGAGAGCATGCCACTGGATATATGGTCACCCAATATAAAACTCCACCATGATCATTACACAAAACAAAATAAAAATCTTTTGAAGCACAAATGCCAAGATGAACAATCAAATCGTAATCTCAGAACTCCATAGATTTTAGAGTTAATAGTATCTGTAGAGAGGAAAACAACCCTAAATCTACGTGGATATAGAGGAAATCAGCTTTGAAATAGTCTTGCATGTTCATTTTTTATTTTTGTGTTTTAGGGAAGGGTCTACAGGGTGTTCAGGGTCTCATTACTAGATCACACTCGTAATGACCCACCTGTTTACAGCCTGCCAAGAGCTGAGATTACAGGTGTGTGCCACCATGTCCACTCTAGTCTTACATGTTAAAACGGAAGTGATATCCATAATGACGACATTGCTCTGCCTATGTAGAGAAGACATGGATAAAAAATAGAGGAAAATGGGAATGAACCATATAGGAAAACATAGAATACATAAAATAAGTTTGAAGAGATATCTAGGATATTAAAACTCCATTAAAACCTGGCAAACAAGATAAAGTTTCACATCTGGAAGGCAAGAATTTGGCTAATTATTATAAAAATAAAGATCCCGTAAAATTAACAGAGAGAAGGAAACAATTCAATAACTTCAACACAATTCAAAGAAAAACATATGATTGATAGGTAGCAAGGAAAAAATTGAAGTGAAAAGTTATGACATAGATAAATAGAAGAAAATGTCCAAAGCATGGGAAGAGAATCTTATAAAAATATAAGTGAAGCATAGATAACGCCAATTAACCATAACCAAAAACATCTGCACTGACAAATATAATAAATAAGAAGTCATAAATTCAAAACAAAAGACATCTTTTGGAGAAAAGAAACCAATCAACTTAAATGAAAGCCCCTTAGGATCATAGCCAAATTCTCAATACAAGTGCTCAGCTCAAGAAGATTTTGAAGGGCGGAATAACAAGTCCCTTAAGAAAGCAACTTTCAAACCAGATTGATGTATCCTTCAAAACTGTCTTTCAGAATAAACAGAGAAGTAAGATACTTCCATGAAAAAGAACACCTGATGAAATTCATGACTACTGATTCAACGCTATAAAGAGTACTGAAAATATTGTGGAAAGAGATTCAGATGAGTATATTCCAGGAACAAGAGGAGAAAGAAGATATCAGGCAGGCCAATAGAAAAAGTAAAGTGAAAATGCAGAGAACCAACAGAAGAAAAATAATATGAAAAGGAGATGCCAATACATATCTATTATAACCATTCATATAAATGGCTTATACTTTGCCACTAGAAAAGGTGGATTGGGAGAATGGATCACAAAATAAGCTCCAAAACTATTCTGTGTAAGTGCAACATATTTAAACCAAAAAGAATCTCACAGATAGAAAGAAAAAGTGTAGTAAAATTACTGTATGGAACAGGATTACAGAAAAGAGCAGGGGTAGCTATTCTGTTTTAGATAATAAAGACTTCAAACTAAGAATGCTTCAAAATCACTGCTTACATGTTAATGGAAATGTTTAAGAGGAAGAGATGACCATCGTAGACCAGTCCTAGCCCAGGCCAGGTGAGTGTGTGGGAGAACTTCCAGCTACCCTGCGCTGGCGGGACCTACTACTGGTCCAAGCCCAGGGGCAGCGTGGGTGAGACCCTCGTGCACCCCCTTGGGATGCCCCGCAACACACCGCAGCACCTCCCCTAGCCAGCCCGCCCAGAAGGAATTTCCGCTGCTTTGCGGGAACCCCCAGTCCCAGTCTTAGCCCAGGCCTGGTGAGTGAGTGGGAGAGCTGCCTCTCCCCCCTACTCCACCTTGTCCCCTCCAAGCTCAATTCAGGTCTGGCATACAGGCCTGGGATGCAACCCTGCTGCTGCAATCCCTGAAGAGAATGTAGAGGATAGAACTACCCAGTTAGTCCAGGAGCAGAAAATCTTGCCAGAGGGGCACAACAAGCTCACCAACAAGGACAGTAGCAGGAAGGAGCTGAGCACAGCAGCCAGACCCAAACCAGCACAGCTACATAAACCCAACGTTTGTAGATCTGCACCTGAACTTCAGTACATACTAAGGTTATAAGTACAATGAAGATCTACAACAAAGGTCAGAAGACAGTGCTACACAACATGATGAGAAGGAACAGAATGCAACCTCAGAACACAACCCCACCCATAACAAGTGCAGAGGACAATAACACAGAACAAATTGGGAATCACACAGCTGAAATCAATGAATCCACAGCTTCTGAAATAAAAAAAAACAGCTGCAGAAAGGTATAGTGGAACTCAGATTGGAAATACAAAAAGAAATCCCTGAAGTAATAACATTTGCACTAAAGAATCAAATGCAGAAACATATGGAGGAAATCCAGTGCCCACTCAGTACAAGTGAGGAAGACACTAGCTTAGCTCAAATGCATGAATTAATAGTGTCGATAGTAAATAAGCAACAGCAGAAAAATATAGAGGAACACAGAGTGCATTTCTTTTCTGAAATAAAAAAAGAATTCTCAGAACTCATAGCATCTGAAGTAAAGAAGTAACTACAGAAACATAGGGAGGAAACCCAATATGAAAAAAAAAACACTGCAGTAAAAGAATTTATAACTGCTTCTAAAGAAGACATTGAGAAAAAATAAAGGAGATTAGAAAAATGATGGATTCCTTGAATGAGCAATACAGGAAAGAAATAGATCGCATGAAGCAGAGTCAAAGAGATATAGAGGAAATTAAAATCTCAATCACAAGCTTGAAAAACCGTTTAAGTGAATGTGAAGACAGAGTTTCAGATCTTGAAGATGCTGGCGTGGCTAGTGAAAAGGTAAGAAAGGATCTCTTAAAAACAATGAGGAGACAGGAAAGAATAATCCATCACCTTCAAGATGATGCAAAGATGAACAATGTGAGACTAATAGGCATCAATTAGAAAGAATGAGTCAAATCAAATGACATTAAAAAATGTGGGCAGAAGTTAGAGCAGGAAACTTCCGAAATATGAGGAAACAACCTGGCATTCTGGTAAGCCAAGCATACAGAACGCCAAGTAACTTCAATCCAATGAAAAACACACTGAGATATATAGTACTCAAGATAACAGAAATTCAGCACAAGAATAATCTACTGAAAGCCGCTGGAGAAAAGAAGCAGATCACATTCAAAGGAAAATCTATCAGAATTACGGCCGACTTCTCTTCACAAACCATGCAGGCAAGAAGAGCATGCAGCAGAGTATTTCAAGTCCTCTACGAAAAAAATTCCAGCCCAGACTTCTATATACTGCAAAACCCTCTTTCAAGTTTAATGCAGAAGTTAAAGGCTTTCAAGACAAAGAACAGCTAAAGAATTACATGATGACAAAGCCAACACTACACAGGCTGCTGAAAGATGTTCTATAGAGGGACCAAAATGATCAGAACTCCATAATTGCGATCAGAAGAAACCAACTAAATAGGGCAAGCAATTAACAACAGGAGAAAAAGGAGTAAATGACAACAGGTAAATAACTTGTCAAGTGAAAGTCAATACCTCTCAATTCTAACCATCAATGTAAATGAACTCAATTCACCAATTAAGAGAAATGGACTGGCACAGTGGATTAGGAAAATAATCCAACAATATGCTGTATACAAGAAACACATTTAACTCATAAAGACATTCATAGGCTGAAAGTCAAAAGATGGAACAAAATACTACATGCCCCAGCACCTCAGAAAAAATCAGGGGTAGCAATCTTATTCTCAGATAGTCTCAACTTCAAACCAACAATGATCAAACGAAATAAAGAAGGCCACTTTATACTGGTTAGGGGAAAAATTCAAGAGGAATAGGTAACACTCATGAATATGTATGTACCTAACATGGGAGAACCCAACTATATAAAACAAATCTTTTTGGAAATGAAAAGTCTAATATCCAATACCACAATTTTAACAGGAGACCTTAACACACCCTTATCTCCAAAAGATAGGTCAACCAGACAAAAACTTAGCAAAGAAATAACAGAACTGAACCAGAGCTTGAAACAAATGAACTTGGTGGACATATACAGAGTGTTCCACCCAAACACAGCTGAATACACATTTTTCTCAGCTGCACATGGGTCATTTTCTAAAATAGACCACATACTGGTCCATAGATCATGCTTAAGTATATGCAAGGAAACAGAAATTATCCCATGCACATTATTGGACCACTGTGCAATGAAACTGGAAATAAATGACAAAAGAAACCAGAAAAAAGCTTAAATTCGTGGAAATTAAATGACACCACATTCAACAACCAATGGGTTATAGATGAAATTAAAAAAGAAGCTCAACAATATCTACAACTCAATGATAATTCACGCACAACTTATCGGAACTTATGGGATACGATGAAAGCAGTTCTCAGAGGGAAATTCATAGCTATGAAATCACACATTAGGAAAAAAGAACTGGAAAAAATAAATACCCTAATGTTGCACCTTTAGCAAATAGAAAAGGAAGAGCAAACCAAACCCAGAGCCGAAAGATGGGAAGAAATCATAAAGATTAGAGAAAAGTTAATTCAATTGAGATGAAGAATACAATTCAAAGAATTAAAAAAGCAGAAATCTGGTCCTTTAAAGTTTAAATAAAATCGATAAGTCCCTAGCTAACCTCATCAAACAGAGGAAAGAAAAAATTCAAATACAAGCAATAATGAATGAAAAGGGTGTAATTACCACAGACTCAGTGGAAATTCAGAAGATTAAAAATAGTTACTTTGGGAATCTTTACGCACACCGAATAGAAGACACAGAAGAAATGGACAGATTCTTAAAAAGGTACAAATTACCACAACTGAATCGACAAGATATAACCACTCTCAATAGCCCAATAACAGCCAATGAAATATGATATGTAATTAAAAACCTACTGGGAAAGAAAAGTTCAGGTCCGGATGGATTCACAGCTGAATTCTACAAGACATTTACAGAAGATGTATTTCCTATGCTCCTCAAACTCTTCCATGAAATTGAAAAGGAAGCAATCCTCCCAAAATTATTCCTGGAGGCAAGTATTATACTGATATGAAATCCAAGGAAAGATGCAACTAAGAAAGAGAACTACAGGCCAATCTCCCTCATGAACATAGATGTCAAAATCCTCAATAAAATGCTAGCAAATAGAATACAGATAATCGTCAAGAATATCATACACCATGACGAGGTAGGATTCATCCCGGGGATGCAGGATGGTTGAATATTCGAAAATCTATCAATGTAATACACTATATCAATAGAGCGAATTCTAAATTCCACATGATCATCTCCATTGATGCAGAAAAGTCTTTTGACAAAGTCCAACACTCATTCATGTTCAAAGTGCTACAGAAAATTCGAATAGATGGCCTCTAGTTCAATCTGGTAAAAGCCGTTTATGAAAACACAATGGCGAAAATAATCTTAAATGGGGAAGAACTGAAATCTTTTAATCTTAGATCTGGTTCAAGACAAGAATAGCTACAGTCATTAGACAAGAGAAAGAAATAAATGGAATAAGAATAGGCAAATAATTTAAATTATCTTTATTTGCAGATGACGTGATACTTTACTTGGAAGACCAAAAAAACTCCACCAAGAAGCTACTAGAATTAATACAGAAATTCAGTAGCTTAGCAGGTTATAAAGTGAATGCCCAAAAGTCAATAGCATTCCTCTACACAGATAACAAACACACTGAAGAGGAAGTTTTAGAAACAATACCTTTTACAATAGCACTAAGAGAAATGAAATACCATGGAATTCATCTAAATAAAGATGTCAAAGATCTTTTCTAGGTACATTGCAATACTCTAAAAAAAGAGATCATATAGTATTTCAGAAAATTGAAAGATGTTCCATGCTCCTGGATAGGAAGAACCAGCTTTGTGATGATGGCCATACTCCCAGAATTGCTGCACAGATTTAATGTAATCCCTATCAGACTACCACCGACATACCTTACAGACCTAGAGAAATCATTCCTAAAATTTATTTGGAACCAGAAAAGACCTAGAATAGCAAAGGCAATCCTGGGCAATAAAGACAAGACAGGAGCCATTACAGTTCCTGACTTGAAATTATACTACAAGGCTACTGTGATAAAATCAGCATGGTACTGGCAACAAAATAGACCTGAGGATCAATGGAATAGATTAGAAGATGCTGAAACCCCTATAAACACACTCAGCCACCTTATCTTTGAACAAAGTGTCCAAACATACTCACTTGAATAAAGATAGCCTCTTTACCAAAGGTGGGGGAAAAACTGGCTCTCAACATCGTGAAAACTCAAACTTGACCCAGGTCTATCACCATGCACTAAACTAATGTCAAAATGAATTAAAGATCTAAGCATTAAAGCAGAGAAACGAAGTCTCCTGGATGAGAATGTGGGAGGAACTTTTGAAGACATAGGGGTAGGCAAAACGTTCATGGACAGAAATCAAATGGCACGGGACACAGTTGAAAGAATTAACAACTGAGATATGCCCTTACCTAGAACTTTTTTCACATCAAAATAATTAACAAGAAAGTGAAAAGGCAACCCACAAATCTGGAAAAAATCATGACAAATAAGTACACAGACAAGGGTCTGCTCTCTAGAATCTACAAAGAACTAAAAAATAGTAGGGACCCAAAATTTAAAGACGCAATCCCGAAATGGGCATCCGAGATGAACACACACTTCTCAGAGGAAGAAATTAAAGAAGGGAATAAATATATGAAAAAATGCTCCTAGCCATCCGAGAAATGCAAATTAAAACAACATTGAGATATCATCTCACCCCAGAAAGGATTGCTATGATAACGAAATCACCCAACAACAAATGTTGGAGAGGCTGTGGGGAAAAGGGACCCTTCTCCACTGCTGATGGCAAGGTAGACTGGTGCAACCGTTATGGAAATCCGTATGGAGACTCCTTAGAAAAGTTGGACTGGAACTCCCATTTAAACCAGTTATTCGTCTACTGGGAATTTTACCAGAGGATCTGAAATCATCATATCATAGTGATATATGTGTACCTATGTTTATAGCTGCACAATTTGTGATAGCCAAATCTTGGAAACAACCAAGATGCCCATCGCCTGAGGAATGGTTGAAAAAGATTTGGTATTTTTACACAATGGAGTATTATTTAGCTATTAAGAATGATAAACTTAAAGCCTTTATATTGAAGTGGATGCCACTTGAACATATACTCATAAGTGAAATAA
>NW_004524790.1:2424926-2425418 GCF_000260255.1 Octodon degus
ACCCAGTCCTAGCCCAGGTCCGGTGAGTGTGTGGAGAGCTTCCTGCTGCCCTGCGCCAGCGGGCCCAGTCCCAGCCCAGGCGCAGCTTGGGCCGGAACCTCTCCCAGCCCCTTGTTCTGCCCCCCACCCCTCCGCAGTACCTCCCCCACCCCTCCCGCCCAGTAGGAATTTCTGCTGAGTTCCAGGAACGCCCAGACCCAGTCCTAGCCCTGGTCCTCAGCGTGTAGGAGCTGAGCACAGCAGCCAGACCTAAGCCAGACTCAGCTGGATAAGTCCAAACTCTGTAGAGTTCCACCTTAACTTCAGTACATGAAGGCTATAACTACAGCAAAGATCTACAACAAAGGGCAGAAGACAGTGCTACACAAAATGATGAGATGGAATAAAATGCAAACTGAGAACCCAAGCCCACCTGTAACAAGTGCAGAGGACACTAACACGGAAAAAATTGGAAAACACACAGCTGAAAGCAATGAATCAACCACTTCTGAA
>NW_004524790.1:2430890-2431468 GCF_000260255.1 Octodon degus
GGACTTAAAGTTCAACATATCAATACTCGATGAAAAATACCTGTTCCATATTATGCCTAAGATATTTGATATGCAGACAGATAGTGAGGTTAAGCATAACAGCCTAAGTTGTTGGATCATAACAACAAGCTTGTCTTCTGGATGGTTAACAACGTAAGTTTGCAGATAAAATTGGAGAAAAAGGAGGGCTGCAAGGAAGCCCAACATTTTGGCCCTAGACTTCTAAGGTTAATTTAGACTCAGGACATATGAGAACTTGTACTGTAATATCTTGTAACTCGTTAGTGTCAAAAATTTTCTGATCAAGGAGATTATGGGGCCAAAGAGAAAAGTGATCGATGATGTAGAGCGTGCCTAGGGAGAATCACTTTGAGAGAAAACATTCTCTGAGGCTTTCACAGAGAGCACATTGACCAAGCAATGGCCGTGACTCATCCACATGGCTGATGTTTACAAAAGTTCTTCAATCTTACATACAGGATCTCAGAGTAAATCCTGAGGAGATTGCACTGACTTTATCAGACCCAAAAGCTACAACTCTTGTTGCATAGGTCCTGCTTTACCTTGGTCTTAACCAT
>NW_004524790.1:2431888-2457143 GCF_000260255.1 Octodon degus
ATTATCAGAAAGAAAAATAAAAAATAAAAAAATAAAAAATAAAAAAAGTGATGACCATTATAAATTTGTATGCAGCAAATACAGGAGCACCCAAGTATATAAGACAATATTATTAGACAGGAAAATGAAAAAGCAACAACACAAATGTAACAGGTGACTGAGTATCTCATGGACCCAAAGTGATCAACTAGAGAGAAATATTAGCAAAGGAACAGCAGAACTAAACCAAATCTGTGAACAAACTGATATTGTGTGGTCTTATAGAGCATGCAAATGAGGAATATCAGAATACATATTTTTATCACCTGCACATGGGACATGCTATAAAACAGACCACATGTGCTAAATCATAGAATATTAAATAAATACAATTCATTGAAATTATCTCATGTATGTTAACTGACCATAGTGCAAGCAAATTGGAAATTAATGACAAAAGAATTCATAAAATTCCATAAACCCATAGAAATTTATTAACACCCACCAGAACAACCAAGATATCACTGATGAAATTAAAGAAAAATAAAACTGTATATAGAATAAAAAACAAATGCAAATACAGTGGAGTAGAATTTTGTGAAGCACAATGAAAGCAGTTCTCAGAGGCAAATTTATAATAGTGAATTCTCACATCAGTAAAACAGAACAATTAAAAATTAAGAATCTAATGCTGCACCCCAAGCTTCTAAAAAAGGAAGAACAAGTTAAACCCAAAGTACAAAGAAGGACAGAGGGAATTATGGAAATCAGAGTAGAATTTATTACAATGGAGACAAAGAAAACAATGCAATGAATTAATGAATTCATATGTTTTGAAAGAATAAATGAAATTGGTTCAATCCTTGTCAGCATCATGAAAAAATAGAAAAGAGGGGTCTGGGGAAATGTCTTAGTGGAATAAGTGCTTCCCTAGCAAGCACAAGGGCCTGAGTTCAATCCCTGGTTCCAGAAAAAAAAATAGAAAAGAAAACTCAAATTCAGGCAATGAACAATGAAAAGAGTGACATCGGTGCTAAGGAGAGGGCTCAGTGGAATAAGCACTTGCCTGGCAAACACAAGGGCCTGAGTTCAATCCCTAGTTCCGCACGAAAAAAAAAGTGACATCACTACAGATCCTGTGGAAATAGAGATCATCAATACCTACTTTGAAAATCGTTGCTGGCATAAAATGGAAAACACAGAGGAAATGAACAGATTCCTAAATGAATTACCTTATGAATTACCAAAGATTAGTCAGGAAGATATAATTGTTTGGAATAACCCAATATTAATTAATTGTATCAAAAATAATTAAAAACACACCAACAAGGAAAGGGCCAAGTTCTGATGGATTCATTACTGAATTCTACAAAAAATTAACAGATCATCTAAGGTGAATACTCCTCCAACTGTAAGGCAAATGAAATGAAAATATATTACCTTGACACCAGAAGTAGAAAAAGACTCAACCAGAAAGAGGAACTACAGGCCAATTTTTCGTAATGAACATAGATACAAAAATCCTCAATAAAATACTAGCAAACAGAATACAGCAAATTGTCAAAGATTATGTGCTATCACCAAGTGAGATTCATCCCAGGAATGCAAAGGCATTTCAGCATGTGTAAATCAATAAATATAGTACATACACCATGTCAACAGTTCCAATATAAAAACACAATCTTCACAATTGATGGAGATAATGCTTTTAATATAGTTTAACACACATTAATGTTAAAAAACCCTAGAGAAAATTGGGATTCATGGTCTATACCTGAGCCATACAAAAGCCAATTATGATTACCAAGAGCCAATATTGCCCTAAAATGATACATACTGAAAACTCTAAAGTCAGTAAAAAGGTAAGGATGTCCATTGTCACCACTCCTATTCCATAGTTGGTTTTAGAAACATTACAATAACAATCAGAAAAGAGGAACAAACAAAAGGAATAAATATAGGAAAGATGGAAGGTAAATTATCATTAGTCAAGGTCTTGTGATACACTCCACAGATTACCCTAAAAACTCCACACAAAGACTTATACATTTAACAACCCAATTCAATAGCATAGTTGGATCTAACGTCAAAATTCAGAAATCAATAACATTGCTGTACATGAATATCAAATTCAGTGAGAGACCAAGTATGGAAACTACACCATTCATAGTAGCATGCTAAAAATTGAAATAGAGAGGTATCAAACTAACAAATATATATATACATTGGAATTACAGTACTCTATGAAAGTATATTGAAAATGATATAAGAAAATAGAAATATATCCCCTATTCATGATTATGAAGAACCAACATCATGAAAATGGTTATAATCTCAAAACTGTTATAGAGATTGAATGCAATCCCTATAATATAATAGCATTAGTATAACTCTCTGATGTTGGAAAATATTTGGATAATGCATTTGGAAACAGAAGTGATGCAGAATACCATTAAAGGGCATATGTATATATGTATATTTAGCAATATAGATATAAGGATACAGATCTATCTAGAGAGACATATAAATATATCTTGTGTGTTCATATAAAACATAATAATTAAGATTATTCTATTACTCATTTTTATTAGATCACCAAAATGAATGGTTTATATTTATATTACTTGATCAATTTTTCATGTATATATCAAGAGAATATGAGAAACTACTTTGGATAACAATATTAATTATATTAATCATTTTCATTCCCTTAGTGTATTGTGTGTAGTTTTTATCTCTTTAAAATTAAAAAATGAATATTAATGTCTAATTCTTCAATTTTTATACATGATTATTGCATGAGTACAATTTGGGGGGGACAACATATGAAAATATTCAGTTTCCTTTGGTTAAGAGTAGCATGATTGGGAACAATATACCTTGGTAACTCCTGTGGCCCATTCTACGATATCCTCCGATAAAGTCATTTTCTGACCATGTGAAGTATGAGAGGAAAATGTGCCTAGTTTAGTCATAAGTCTAAGGCCTTCTGGAAAATTCCAAAAATTGAGAATATTATACTGTGAGTCCAATTTTCTTCTGTCATCTATGCTCACTTTGTCCCCAGCACGGTTATTAAATTCTACATTCTTCAGGAAGCGATGAAGCTGAAAGAGACACATCATTTTAGGTGTACAGATCTCCAAGCGAAAGACAAAAAATACGGGTGGAAGAAAGTTTCTAAGTGTTTGTTTCTATACACTTAAAACAACTTTAACACTGAGATCTATTAAACTGTAAAACTTGAATGACTGAGGACTACATTATCACCATGTTTCAGAAAGATCTGTTTCAGCAAAAACATATTCTTTGCAAGCCCATTTAAGTGAGATAAACAGTTGGGTTAGGGCAGAACATCAGCTGCAGAATCAGCTTCTAAAACACACAGCATTCATTTTTTACCTGCCTATTCCAACACTATTTACCATAATGCAAGTTCATCAGTATCCAAAGAGTCTGAAGAATTGAACAAAATTTAATTATCTGCAATGTCAAGTTTTACCCTATTTATTGTTATAAGTAAGTACAGGTTTTCTGGTTGTCTGTTAAGAAAATTATAAAACACCTTTACATGGCTAAGGAATTGATATCCAATTTGCAGAAGCAACAAGCAGGTGTTCTCTTTCCTCTTCCTGGCCAGTGGCTCCTTTATTGAAGATCATCTCAACAGAGGTAAAAAATTTCATCCTTAATATTACCTATGATACACATTGTCTCAGATATTATAGAAAGGATGCTACTATTCTTAGGTGAAATTCATAGGAAAACTTGAGAGAGATACCGAGATAAAACTGCCTGCCATGCAAGGGAAAACATTACCTTCCAGGGGAAAAACATCATCAGTTTTGCATTTCTCCTTGGCTGTGTTAGCACTCCTTCAAAAACCATCTCATGGAGAGCATGGGCTACAGCGTACACGGCATTGTATATGTTGTAGCTCCTATCACTCATAACTGTGTCAAAACGATTTGGAGGCAACCAAGCCAGAGAAGCATTAGGGATACAGTTCTTCAAGGTACAGTCAGACTCAGAGAATGAGCAATCAAAATTCTTGGACCAATACATAAAGAGGTAAGTATCTTCTGGGTATTTGAAAGGGGTAGCTGCCTGGACAAAAGATTTGAACCCTGAAATCTCTTCATGGTGCTGTGAAAAAACCAGAATCCCATGGAATGGGTCCAGAATAAACTCACTCCCAGTCAGATCAGCATGCCATCGTGAGTTTGAAACCCAGATTTTCCATGTCACTAAGTTTTGTGCAATGTTGTAATTTACGTCATTTGCACCATCAGCATCATAGTAAATGACCACCACATTGGCAGATAATGTATCCACAGTCAGGATATCATGTTTCTTCATGGCTGACATATATGACACAGTCACAGTTGACAACATTTTCACAAAGGCTACACAGACTCTGTTTGTGTCCATCTCAGCTCTTATATCTGCGAGAAACTGAAGACCCTTATGGCCTTCTGTGATAAGCAGGCCCACCCAGGTCCAGTGGAAATGAAGCATCAAGGACACCATGGCAAGGGCCAAGTAAGTGTCCTTTGGGGCCACCTGATGGAGAGAAGGATACTGGCCACTGTCAGTCAGTGTAGGGTCAAATGAGCCAAAGGTAACCTTAAACAGAAAGAACATGTTAATACACTGAAGTATTGATTAATATTGTAATCCTAAAATATGTAACTGAACAATTTCCATGAGTTACACAATTAGACCCATATTCTTTCCTCTTGATAAACACCTCAGGCATCAAGGGATTTTTAAACAATGAATGAATACTTTCAATCATCTTGGATACACAGTTTGTACCTTCATTTTTGGTTAAAAAATTGAAGAGAAGAAATCCTGTGTAATCCACTAAGTGTCTGTGTGCTGACTCTGGTTCATTACACACTGGGAGAAATGCTCATCCCTGCCCCATTTATAACTCTTTATACAGCGGGAATTTGAATCAGCAATATTTTACTTCTTGCATTTTCACCCTCACCTGTGGAAATTTGTATAGTTCCATCAGTGGTCCAATCTGAGCTGAGGTTCCCCATGACAATTCTGTCAGTACTGCTGCACACTTGCTTTCTGTCCTGCACATGTAATTAGGGGTCTTATGTTGACCTGTGAGCAAAATGAATGAATTCTCCAGAATCCTCCAATGACTGTAAAGGAAACTGTGGAACTCATATCCCAGAGAAATGTTAGGTAAAAGATGAGGATTCCTGTTGATCTCTTCTATGGCAAAAATGAAGGCCAGGTAGTTCTGGTAGTTGTTGAGTGCAAGCCTGCACAAGAAACACAGAATTGTTTAGAGGAAGGGCCCAGTCAATGGTCATATTCCAACCTAAGCTAGCACCAATTAAGGACTGAATGCCTATGTTCTTTCCACATACTATATAATTCAAACCCAAGTATGAGTATGATGATGTTAGGAGACTGAATTTTTAAAATGTAATTAGAGTTAGATGAATCATGGGAGTGTACTTCTCATGGAGGAGATACTGTTCTTACAAAATTCTCAGAATAGTTGCTTCATCTTTTGCATCATTTATGGTGCAGTTAATATGACCTTGCTATATATGTACAGAATAAATTTGAAGTACAGAATTGTATTACATAGATGTTTATGAAATGTGATATATTAAAATATCCTGTTTGGAAGAATCAAATAGT
Source organism: Octodon degus (assembly GCF_000260255.1). Taxonomy (NCBI): domain Eukaryota; kingdom Metazoa; phylum Chordata; class Mammalia; order Rodentia; family Octodontidae; genus Octodon; species Octodon degus. The sequence goes on from NW_004524790.1 coordinate 2,437,541, forward strand.
ATATGTATTGATGTATATATAGTATCAATATTAACAAGAATCCATTTATAGTTAAGTGCTTTATTTTAGGAAAAGACGTTTTCTTAATATTATTATTAAATTTGTTTGAAGCAAAATTTCTATCCACATTCACGAATGTGAAGAAATAACAGGTTGTTTGATACATTATTCCACTTAATTTAACTTAATTTAATTATTAGGTAATATAAATTATAGCATTGCATAATATTACATCTAAGAAAATACATAATTGTCTTTGATAAATAACGATAAAATTAAAGATACATTGAAATTCTAAGTCAAAGCTTAGAGTTTACTTAAAGATTATTTTGCTGAGTTTACACACCTACATTATTTACATGGCAATGAAATACCCATTTCTGACGAAACTAAACATAAAAGGGGATACAAATGAAGAACCATTTTGTATCTATATATACAAAATAGGATAGATGTACAGCTACTTCCTTGTAATTCAATGAGAACATGTATTAGTACTAATAGTGTTTGGGCAGGATAACATGTCTTCATCTTGTACTATGTATAACCACTACGAAGACAACCATATGCAATGTATTATTTATTGAAAGTGTCTTACTAATCGCTTTTGAAACTGTCTCATTGCTATTTGTTTCTCAGTAAAATTAATATAAAGAGTTTGTTGAAGAATGAAGCAGTGAGTCACAATGCAGCTGAGTGAGGTTCAGAAATACAAGTCCATACTCAGTCCCAGGATTCATGGCCCAGAGAATTTCGCCACCTTGTCCTATGTAGCAATTTCTGTAAGGTAACCTGAATTTACTATCGACAAAGTGCAATCTGCTTTGAGTGTTGTGGCACGAAGTTTCTTACAGAAACTGTATATAAAGGGACTTTTCATTGACAAAATTGTCAATGGAAGATTTCTTTGTTAGCATCAGAGTTAATTAGTATTGCTCTGGAGTTTCTGCACCACGGTAACATTCAGCAAGTTAGGAGAGAGTAAAAGATTTGGACCAACTAGTAAGAATATCCCATTAGGAATAAGAACACTCACCTAAAAGTAAAATAAAAGTCGGGTACTGTGCCAAACAAAGCCTAAGTAAATGAAAAGAAATATTTCTAATATAAAATTGGTAAGTGAAATTCCTTTGAGAACAACACATAGTATAGCGTCAGCCTTAACAAAAACAATAAGACATTTTAAAACTCTAAAATTCTAGCAAAGAGAAAAAAACACTAAAATATTTTGTAATGGTTAATTTTTAAAATTTTAATCAAGTTTGGCACCACTAGTAAATATTGAAGGAAGAGAGAATTTTTATATCAGATACAAAACTATACAAGTGCTCTGAAATTTGCAAAATCTGTGGAAGCAGTGAAACTGAGAACCTGAAAGAAGTACGTTATTTAGAGAAAAGGCAACTAATAGATGCATTAGTGTGACATATTACAAAAAAGTAACATCTGTGTGTATCTATCTATCTATCTATCATCTATCTATCTATCTATCTATCTATCTATCTATCTATCTGTCTATCTATCTGTCTATCTATCATCTATCTATCTACATGTCTATATATCTATATCTATCTCTCTATCTCTCTATCTCTCTATCTCTCTATCTATCTATCTATCTATCTATCTATCTATCTATCTATCTGTCTGTCTGTCTTCATGTATCTATCTTGATCTCTCTGATTATCATCTATCTTTTAAACATTTAATTGAAATTCACTGAATATTAAATTAGGTTATTCACAGTGTAAACTATTTTAAAACTAAAGTTAAGTGAATGCACACATGTATGAGAAAAAAATTTCAGAGATACTAAATACTTGTTTAGAATCTAAATTAATAAACAGCACAAAAGTATATTATTGGCACTACACTTGAATATCTGAACAGAATTTCCTTCATTTTTCCTTCTCATTTTAGCAAGAATCCAAATTCCCTTCTGAGGCCCTAACTCTTGCTCCTCATGAATACATCAACCTGGAAAAAGAAAAACACCTCATAATTGCAAGTGTGTTCCTTTCAGCCACAGATAGAACTCACAGTTTATGGGCTACAAAAGCACTTGATTCTCTGATCACAAGTCAGGACAGCAGAGCACAATAGCAGAGTTGGTAGCTCATCCTGTCATCCTGGGAACATAAATAAATCCTACCTCCTCGAACTATTATTGTAATCTGATAATGCCTTGTACCTGATACAGCTTCTCACTCCCCACTGTACTCAGATGATGGCAGATCATCCTGGGATCTCTTTAGTTATTATTCTATGAGGCAGTAGCTAGACTCCCTCACTGTCCCTCTACATGGTGCTAGTTAGCATGAAATGCACACTAGCCCATTCATTAATAAGAATCTGCCCACCCGCCAAAAAAAAAAAAAAACACCTTTCAGTGCATTCTATCCTGAGGGCTATGTCCCCCAAAAATAAAATCCTTCTTACAATCTTCAATATGTGTCACGAGTTATTAATCCTCTCCCAAGGATAAGGAGATTTTGAGCACAGTTCTGAGTCCCTCAAAAACGTTCTCGTCTGTCACCCAGAAAAAAACACTAAGTAGTCATTCTCAGAATTACAGCTCTATATAGTAAGCACTTATTTATTTACTAATTAATTTGTTTGTTTATTCATTTATTGTGGTACTGGGGATTGAACTCATGACCTTGAGCTTGCCAGGCAAGCACTTGTTCTACTGAGCTATTTCCCCAGCCCTGTGAGAACATATTTAAAAGCACACATTTTTTTTTATTTTTTTCTATTTTATTTGTGGCAGGATCAGCCCACCCTGGGGTTGGCGATAGTGTGGCATGTGGTGCCAGGGATCAAACCGTGGTCCCTGTGCTTTTGCCTAAGCTTGCCTAAGCAGGTGCTTTAGACCACTGTGCTAGCTGGCTTGCCCCCAAAAACAAACATTTTAGATAAATGATATAAGAAAAACACACATTTAGGGTACAATGACCAATGCCAGTAAGGTCATCTGTTCAATAGTCTGAAGCATAATAAACTTTTGAGCCCAGAACTTTTCTGGCAGTATATTCAGAACAGTAATCTCTGTCTCAAAACCTATGTAAGCATAAGAAGTATGTCTACAAATAAAAGTGAACCCCTGTACATTATAAGGACTATGAATAGGACAGACATCATCTGCTGAAAAAAAGGCCTAGGTTACTTGATCTGCAGTTTCTGCTCCTAAATAGAGTGCAGATTTAAAGGGACCACAGTCACAGCTGCGGAACTCACTGGGCTAGTTTCACAAATCATGAAAGCCTCTACCACCAAAGGGGAAAAAAAAATAAAAGTTTAATAAACTGTGAGTATGTAACACACACAGACATGGAAGAAAGAGAAAGGGTGGATAAAGTTACATCACCACGTCTGAAGAGCTTCTACATCTGTAGTTTCAATTCCAGTGCTGAGTATCCTTTCATATGGTTTTTGCAGTTCTGATTGGTAGAGGCATTGGAAGAGTATCATCTCTACGGATGGAATTTCAAAGTCCCAAAACAAGTGAGGCCCATTAAATACCAGTTGACACTGGAGGGGCAGCAGGCCAACTTAGTGCATGAGCAAAAGCAGGGAGTGTGAAGCTTCCAAGATTTGTCCAGTTACCAGACGCAACAAATATCTGTCTCTTCCATACAGGTAAGAAAAATGCTAGTTGGGAACTGGACAGGATAACAGTAAGTTTCTGCTCTCTTCTATAAGACTCAGGCAATCACTGCGCCAATGACATCTCTCTTCCTCACAATATCGCAAGTCATATGCTAGAGCTTTCTGATCCTCAATTATTACTTATCTCTATGTTTTATATCACACATGATAAGATAGTTTCTGAATAGAGAAAAGTTATATACGTTCAACTAAAGAAGAATTGCATTGCAAGGTTAAGATTCACAAATGATTTTTCCCTTATTCTGGGGTCACCTTGAAGCTCCAGGAGTCCTGGAGCAGCCTTAAGTTCAATTGAAATAGCAACTATATATTTACAGGAAGATGTTCCTTCTAGTAGAAGTGATTAAATAGCTGAAGACAGTGTATAAGAATGTACAGAGTTTTGTGCATATTTAGAAAAGCATAAGCCAAACTTTAATCAACTTACGGAGTATTTGACAATAACCATTTATCATTCAATTCAATCCAAGGAGTTCAACTGAAAGGAATACTATGATTTATTGCCAGGCAGTGGCATCTATGTCAGAGAAAAGACATGAACCATGGAATATGGTGGAGATAGGGGTCTCTCTCGGGTTTCAAAAGTGAGTACAAGAAGCTAGGAACACAAACAAACAAAAAGAATATACTGCACCATATTCAAAAGTATAATAAGAGGGATGTGAGACCTTATAGGGAGGTCTGTTTTCCACAACTGTGTGGCAGGACAGGATGGCACAATAGAGAATACTGATACACCTGTGTGAAGATCCCCAGTCATTATTCCTCCTAACATTCAGAAGAAAACAATTAAATGAAGAAAAACACTTACGGCATGTAATAAAATTCTTTTAGAGGTTCTATACCAAAGGTACCAGTGTAGTATATATAGAAATAAAGAGACAAGAAACACCCAATCACCATGTCTCCATCCTTGTGCACACTGGTCCTCCTTTGGTGAAGGCAGGCTTCATTATCCAAAGTACTCAATAAGTCCAGAAGCTGCAGGAGAAGAAAGATAACAATCAAAGGGAACATCCTAAATGCACATGAAAAGCTTTAGGTTGAGTGAAGAGGAACCTTGCTTTGAGTCACTTAAATAAATATTTTGTGTGTTGTGTGTTTCAGAATGACACTGCTTCTCACTCAGGGGCATGTTCTGTTGCTTTCGCTCTCATTGTCTGTGCCTGCCCCACATCCCTGGGGAAGTTTGCCACCAGTTTTGCCTTGGGATCTACATCTGTGGTCTGGAGTCCCATAGAAAAACAGAAGACAGAAATTATGATTGAGTGGCAATTTCTCCACCTGAAGCCAGCATGACTTAATCGAGGTCCACTGCTAGCAATATCCCAGGGGACACCTCCTCCTGGGTAGATATGATCCAGTTCTTTTCCAATAAGCCAGCGGCATGGATGCCATTAGAGCTGTTGCTAATGGATTGCACTAGAGGGTTTAATATTAGGTATGTTTTGAAACAGTCCTTAAATTCTCATGGTCAGCCAAAAATATTGGACATTGTGCTTTCTAAGTGGAAAATTATTAGCTATCACCTGAAAAGTCGATAATCAAAAGTTACAGCCACAGACTTTGCCTATTTAATTGTTCTCTGAGTACCAGTTGCAGGCAATGAAACCCATATCTACCCATGCTCTCCATTGCTTGCTGTACAAATAAAAGTTAGTTAGCAACTGAGCAGTGAAGAAGCACAATATCCATTTTCATCATTTTCTGAAGGGTTTTTGTATTAGATATAATCTTTCTTTCTTTATTTTTAGTTTTTGCAGAACCTGGTATTGAACTCAGACCCTTGCACTTGCCAGGCAAGTGCTTATTCTACTAAGCCATCTCCCCAACACTAATATTCCTTATTTAATATTTTTATGCTTGACATGTTTCTGCATTTCTACAATTTCAAACGAATAACTTTTCAAATATTAACTCAAATATATTTCAAGTTCCAGGCTGTTAGAGCACAAATTTTTAAAATGCTACATTCTAAATAGCAATTAAGTTTTGTAGCCCTTTGAACATATTTAAGCATGAATTTGTTAATTTAATTGAACAGAATGTTTCAAATATTAAATGAAACTGTGTAATCTCAACTAACTGAAAAGCAATTGGGCTGATTCCTAAATATGGAGACAGACATGGAAATGTAGAGTTTTGTATAAGAGTGGTATTTATATCTAAGTGCATTTAAAATTATAATCTTATACATGAAAGATATAGACTAAATTTAGATTTGGGGTTAAAGATATTTATCCATTTGTGAATGTGCATGTATTTGCATATATGTATCAGAAAATATTCCAGGAGGATTTCTGGTTGTTCTGTATAGCTTGTTTGAAACATTCAATAAAGAGTCTCCTTCAGATATATTCTATCCTCCTAGTCAGAATGTATAAATTAAGTCTTGATAAGCACAATTGACTAAAATGTGCTTTAAATAATTAAGTTGAGTTTGATTAAATTTCCATATTTTCATGTGAGAAATATTTACTGAATTAATAAATGCACATGAAGAGAAAGATGTTTAAGAAACCTGACTGACTGGTTTTTGATTCAAGATTGTTTTTGCAATGTTGGAATTTTAACAAGTGTTCTTGTGGTTGCTACAAAATTGTTCTATTTCTGATACATAGCTCTAGAACTTGAAAGACATTTTAATTCATATTAATAAGAAAGAAGATAAAATAGCAATGAAGCAGTTTCAAAACAGATGAATAGGGAAGCTACAATAATTAAAACATTGCCTATTGATCTTTTCCAAGTAGTTATTCATTTTTTTTAGCAAGAAATTTTTTTGCCATAATTTTATTGACAAACAAATAGCAATGAGATAGTTTCAAATCAAATTGGTAGGACAGTTTCAACAATTAACACACTGCATACAATCTTCTCAGTGGTGAATTGCTGTACAAGATGCGGACTCCATTTCCTATTTACAAACATCATTAGAACAAATCATTCTATTCATTAAGAGAATGTAACTATATATCTATCCTAACCATTTTGAATACACAGATACAAAATGGACATTCATCTGTATACCCCTTTTTGTTAAGTTCCATTATTTGAATATTATAGGTGTGTAAACTCAGAAAAATATTCTAAAAGAATCCAGTAGCCCATAATAGTACTGGGTCTTCCGCTTAACTGGCAATGTCAGAAATTGTTGACCTGAGTCCCCAACAGCTCAAAACAACAACACGGCTTTACTTATATTTCTTTTTTATACTTTTGTACTGGATGGTTAAGACCAAGGTAAAGCAGGACCTATGCAACAAAGTTGTAGCTTTTGGGTCTGATAAGGTCAGTGAAATCTCCTCAGGATTTTTCCTGAGATTCTGTACCTCATATTGTAGATCCGTTGTCAGTATCAGCCATGTGATTGAGTTATGGCCATTTCTTGGCCAATGTCCTCTCTGTGAATGCTTGAGAGAATATTTTCTCTCCATGTGACTCTCCTTAGACACACTCTACATCATTAATCACTTTCCTCTTTGTCCCCATAATCTCCTTGATCAGAAAATTTGGAACACTATCGAGCTACATGACGTTACAGTACACGTTCTCATATGTCCTGAGTCATAATTGACCTTAGAAGTCTTGGACCAAAATGTTGGCTTTCCTTGTAGCCCTCCTTATTCTCTAATTTTGGTCTCAAACTTAGTTTGTTAACCATCCAGAAGACAAGCTTGTTGTTATGATCCAACAACTTAGGCTGTTAAGCTTAACCTCACTATCTGTCTGCATATCAAACATCTTAGTCACAATATGGAAGAGGTATTTTTCATCAAGTATTGATATGTTGAACTTTAAGTCCCTACAGAATATGATAAAAAACATTTAAAAATTAGAATATATTTTTAAAGGAGGCATAAATAATTATACACTTCTCATGTTTGCACATAAGTCCAAAAATCTCACCATATACAACCTTGAAGCAGGACAGTCCCACAATATACCTTTCCTGTCTCTTGCTTTCCTTCATCACCCTTTCTTCTTGGAAATCCACATAGCCGAGAGATATCATACCAACAACTGGCATGTCATGACAAGGAGACCATATTCAGAAAGCCAGAAGGAAAGGCACTCCAAGCATGAAACTACTATTACAAAACTGTGCAGTAGCTTATTTTACAGGTATCAGTATTTATAGTTAGTCAGGGTGAGAATCTTTCCAATTAATTGGTAGATTAAAAAATCTTCTGAAGATTCTCAGGATCATTGCTTTGCTCATCTTCTACATATAGCAGTATGGCTTGACATTGTCATGTTTCCTAGCTCTTCCATTGCCCTCTCTTGATTAGTTAGTCCTTCAAATCCTGCTTTTACTTGTATTATATTTTTCTATTTTTATTTCTTCTTTTGAGTGCTTGTACTAGGGAGACTATATGGTATGTACACATGTGTGTCTGGTTTATTTCACTTATGAGTATATGTTCAAGTGGCATCCACTTCAATATAAAGGCTTCGAGGTTATCATTCTTAATAGCTGAATAATACTCCATTGTGTAAAAAAACCACATCTTTTTCAACCATTCTTCAGGTGATGGGCATCTTGGTTGTTTCCAAGATTTTGCTATCACAAATTGTGCTGCTATAAATGTAGGCATACATATATTACTATGATATGATGTTCTCAGATCCTCTGGTAAAATTCCCAGTAGAGGAATAGCTTGTTTAAAGGGGATTTCCAGACCAACTTTTCTAAGGAGTCTCCATACTGATTTACAAAATGGTTGCACCGGTCTACATTCCCACCAGCAGTGGAGAAGGGTTCCTTTTACCCCAGAGCCTCTCCAACATTTGTTGGTGGGTCATTTCTTTATGATAACCATTCTTTCTGGGGTGAGATGGTATCTCAATGTGGTTTTAATTTACATTTCCCGAATGGTTAGTGATGTGGAGCATTTTTCCATATATTAGTTTGCTTCTTTAATTTCTTCCTCTGAGAAATGTGTGTTCATCTCGGATGCCCATTTCTGGATTGGGTCTTTAAATTCTGGGGCCCTGGTTTTTTAGGTCTTTATAGATTCTAGAGAGCAGAGCTTTGCCTGACTACTTATTTGTCATGATTTTTTTCAAATTTGTGACTGGCTTTTTCACTTTGTTGGTAATTTCTTTTGATGTCAAAAAACTTCTGAGTAACAGGACTTCCCAGTTGTTAATTCTTTCAACTGTTTCCCGTGCGATTTGATTTCTGTCCATGAACTCTTTGCCTACCCCTATGTCTTCAAGAGTTCCACCTACTTTCTCTTCCAGGAGATTTAGTGTCTCTGCTTTAATGTTTAGATCTTTAATCCATTTTGACTTTAGCTTAGTACATGGTGATAGACCCGGGTCAAGTTTGAGTTTTCGGCATGTAGAGAGCCAGTTTTTCCAGCACCATTTGTTAAAGAGTATCTTTCTTCCAGTGAGTATGTTTGGCCCCTTTGTCAAAGGTAAGGTGGCTGAGTGTGTTCGTAGGGGCTTCAGTGTCTTCTCATCTATTCCATTGTTCCTCAGGTCTATTTGATGCCAGTACCATGCTGATTTTATCACAGTAGCCTTGTAGCATAATTTGAAGTCAGGAACTGTAATGCCTCCTGCCTTGTCTTTATTGCCCAGAAATGCCTTTGCTATTCTAGGTTTTCTCCGGTTCCTGATAAATTTTAGAAATGATTTCTCTATGTCTGCAAGGTATGTTAGTGGTAGTCTGATAGGGATTTCATTAAATCTCTATAGCGATTTTGGGAGTATGGCAATCTTCTTAATGTTGGTTCTTCCTATCCAGGAGCATGGAATATCTTTCCATTTTCTAAAATCCTCTACGATCTCATTTTTCAGAGTATTGTAATTTTCCTTGAAAAGATCTTTGATTTCTTTAGTTAGATGAATTCTAAGGTATTTCCTTTTCCTCGGTGCTATTATAAAAGTTATTGTTTCTCTAATTGCCCTCTTAGTGTGTTTGTTTTCTGCGTAGAGGAATGCTATTGACTTTTGGGTATTGACTCTATAACCTGCTATGCTACTGAATTTCTGTATTAATTCTACTAGCTTCTTGGTGAAGTTTTTTGGGTCTTCCAAGCAAATTATCATGTCATCTGCCAATAAAGATAATTTAAATTCTTCTTTGCCTATTCTTATTCTTTTTATTTCTTTCTCTTGTCTAATGGCTGTAGCTAAAGTTCCCCAAACTGTATTGAATAGGAGTGGTGATAGAGGACATCCTTGTCTTGTACCAGATCTAAGAGCAAAAGATTTCAGGTTTTCCCCATTTAGGATTATGTTAGCCATTGGGTTTTCATACATGGCTTTTAACAGATTGAAGTAGAGGCCATCTATTCCAATTTTCTGAAGGACTTTGAACATGAATGAATGTTGGACTTTGTCAAAAGCCTTTTCTGCATCAATGGAGATGATCATTCGGTTTTTCGTTTTCGCTCTATTCATATAGTGTATTACATTTATAGATTTACAAATATTGAACCATCCTTTCATCCTTGGGATGACTGCTACCTGGTCATGGTGTATGATCTTCTTGATGATTTGCTGTATTGTACTTGCTAGTATTTTACTGATAATTTAGGCATCTACGTTCATGAGGGAGATCAGCCTGTAGTTCTCTTTCTTAATTGTGTCTCTCCCTGGTTTTGCTATCAGTATAATACTTGCCTCCAGGAATGATTTTGGGAGAATTGCTTCCTTTTCAATTTCATGGAAGAGCTTGAGGAGTATAGGGACTCTGTCTTCTGTAAATGTCTCGTAGAATTCAGCTGTGAATCCATCCGCACCTGGAGTTTTCTGTCCTGGTAGGTTTTTAGTTACATCTCGTATTTCTTTGGCTGTTATTGGGCTATTGAGAGTGGTTATGTCTTATCAATTCAGTTGTGGTACTTTGTACCTTTCTACGAATCTGTCCATTTCTTCTTTGTCTTCTCTTCTGTGAGAGTAAAGATTCTCAAAGTAGCTATTGATAGTCTTCTGTATTTCCACTGAATCTGCGGTAATTACACCCTTTTCATTCCTTATTGCTTGTATTTGAATTATTTCTTACCTCTGTTTGATGAGGTTAGCTAGGGGCTTATCGATTTTATTTAATTTTTCAAGGTACCAGCTTTTTGCTTTAATTTTTTGAATTGTTTTCTTCATCCCAATTGAATTAACTTCTGCTCTAATCTTTAAGATTTCCTCCCATCTTTGGGCTTTGGGTTCGGTTTGCTCTTCCTTTTCTAGTTGTTGAAGCTGTAGCATTAGGGTATTTATTTGTTCTTGTTCTGTTTTCCTAATGTGTGAGTTCACAGCTATGAATTTCCCTCTGAGAATTGCTTTCATTGTATCCCATAAATTCTGATAATTTGTGCTTGAATTTTCATTGAATTTAGGTTGTTGTATTTCTTGTTTAATTTCATCTGTGACACACTGGTTGCTGAGTAGGGTGTCATTTAATTTCCATGTATTTAAGATTTTTCTCTGGTTTCTTTTGTCATTTATTTTCAGTTTCATTCCACTGTGTTCAGGTAATGTGCACGGGACAATTTCTGTTCCTGCATATACTTAAGCATTACCTATGGACCAGTATATGGTCTACTTTAGAAAATGTCTCAATGTGGAGCTGAGAAAAATGTGTAATCAGCTGTGTTTGGGTGGAACACTCTGTATATGTCCAACATGTCCATTTGTTTCAAGTTCTGTTTCAGTTCTGTTATTTCTTTGCCCAGTTTTTGTCTGGTTGAACTATCTTTTGGAGATAAGGGCCTGTTAAGGTCTCCTGTTATAATTGTGGTATTGGATATTAGATTTTACAAGTCCATTAAGATTTGCTTCATATAGTTGGGTGCTCCCTTGTTTGGTGCATACATATTTGTGAGTGTTACCTCTTCCTCTTGTATTTTTCCCCTAGCCAGTATATAGTGGCCTTCTTTATTTCACTTGATCATTTTTGGTTTGAAATTGAGACTGTCTGAGAATAGGATTACTCCCCCTGCTTTTTTCTGAGGTGCTGGGGCATGTAGTATTGTGTTCCATCATTTGACCTTCAGCCTATGAATGTCTTTATGAGTTAAATATATTCCTTGTATACAGCATATTGTTGGATTTTGTCTCCGAATCCACTGTGCCAGTCTATTTCTCTTAATTGATGAATTGAAATCATTTACTTTGATGGTTAGAATTGAGATGTGTTGACTTTTGGTTGCCATGTTATTTACGTGTTTTCGTCACTCCTTTTTCTCCTGTGTTTAATTGCTTGCTCTATTTAGTTGGTTGCTTCTGATCGCATTTGTGGAGTTCTGATCATTTTGGTCCCTCTCTAGAACATCTTTCAGTAGCCTGTGTAGGGTTGGCTTGGCTATCACGAAATTCTTTAGCTGTTCTTATTCATGAAAGTATTTCACTTCTCCATCAAATTTGAAAGAGGGTTTTGCAAGGTATAGTAGCCTGGGTTGGAATTTGTTTTCATAGTGGAATTGAAGTGCTCTGCTCCATGCTCTTCTTGCCTGCATGGTTTGTGAAGAGAAGTTGGCCATAATTCTAATGGGTTTTCCTTTGAATGTGATCTGCTTCTTTTCTCTAGCGGCTTTCAGTAAATTATTCTTGTGCTGAATTTCTGGGATCTTGAGTATTATATGTCTTGGTGTGTTTTTCATTGGGCTGAGCTTTCTTGGAATTCGGTATGCTTCTGTTACCTGAATGTCAGATTGTTTCCTCATATTTTGGAAATTTTCTGCTATTACTTCTGCCCATATTTTTTAATGTCAATTTTATTGCCTCCTTCTTTCTCATTGATGCCTATTAGTCTCACATTGTTAATCTTTGCATCATGTTGCAGGTGATGGATTATTCATTCCTGTACCCTCATTGTTTTTAAGAGATCCTTTCTTAACTTATCACTAGCTGCAGCAGCATCGTCAAGATCTGAAACTCAGTCTTCACATTCAGTTGCACGATTTTGCAAGCTTGTGATTTAAGTTTTAATTTTCTCTATATCTCTTTGACTCTGATTCATGCGATCTGTTTTTTCCTGTATTGCTCATTCAAGGAATCTGTCATTTTTCTAATCTCCTCAATTTTTTTTATCTTGCCTTCTTTAGAAGCAGTTATAAATTCTTTTACTGCAGTGTTTTTTTTTCAGTTTGGGTTTTCTCCCTATGTTTCTGTAGTTGCTTCTTTAATTCAGATGCTGCGAGTTGTGAGAGTTCTTTTTTTATTTCAGAAAAGAATTGCACTCTGAGTTCCTCTATATCTTTCTGCTGTTGTTTATTTGCTATCGACACTATTAATTCATGCATTTGAACCGAGCTGGTGTCCTCCGCACTTGTTCTGGTTGGGCAGTGGATTTCCTCCGTACATTTCTGCATTTGATTCTTTACTGCAGATGCTATTAATTCAGGGATTTCTTTTTTTATTTCCAATCTGAGTACCTCTATACCTTTGTGCAGCTGTTTTTTTATTTCAGAAGCCATTGATTCATTGCTTTCAGTTGTTTGATTCCCAGTTTTTTCTGTGTTTGTGTCCTCTGCACTTGTTACGGGTGGGCTTGTGTTCTGAGGTTGCATTTTGTTCCTTCTCGTCATTTTGTGTAGCACTGTCTTCTAACCTTCGTTGTAGGTCTTCATTGTAGTTGTAACCTTAACACGCACTGAAGTTCAGGTGCATATCTACAAAGTTTGAATTTCTCCAGCTGTGCCTGGCTTGGTTCTGGCTGCTGTGCTCAGCTCCTCCCTGCTGCTGCTCTTAAGGGTGAACCTGTTGTGCCCCTGTGGCAAGATATTCTGCTCCTGGACTAACTGAGTGGTTCTATCCTCTACACTCTCTAGGGATTTCAGCTGCAGGGTTACACCCCAGGCATGTATGCCAGGCTGAGCTGAGCCTGGAGGGGATTAGGTGAAGCAGGGGGGAGAAGCTGTTCTCCCACACACTCAGTGGGCCTGGGATAGGACTGGATCTGCGTGTTCCCGGAATATGGCAGAAGTTCCTATTTAGTGGGTGGGGTATGGGAGGTCCTGTGGAGTGATCGGGGGCATCCCACGGTGGTGGAAGATGGTCTCCCCCATGCTGCGCCTGGGTTGGGTGGAGTAGTTGGTCCCATTGGCGCAGGGTAGGGGGAAGCTCTCCCACACACTCAGCGGATCAGGGCTCGGACTGGGTCTGCTAGTAGTTATTCAGATGGCAAGATTCAGACATGATATCTTGTGTAAACAATATTAGTACAAATCTTTCTTAATGAACTAAGAGAAAGAAGCTGTATATCGATCCTAACATATATATATATATATATATATATATATATATATATATTCCTTCTTTCTGTTTTTTTGTAACAACAAAGCAGTCCTTTCCTTTTACCTTTCCAGAGTAAGTAAAGCCTGTAAACAAGGTTGCCTAGAGAGTAATAGCTGACCTTAAAAGACAAAATGTTTATGTCTGGACTGAGGTAGCTTGTTTGCTTCAGGCAATGAAGCGAGTTCTACCTACAAACATTTGATCAGTTTCCTACTTTCCTGGCCCCAAAACATCACCCTTTTTGTTTTTATTTCTTTATTTACTTGTTGTCAGAGGTGGGTGTTCCAGGCAGTTAGAGATGCTGTATTAAGAGAAGTCTTTTTTAAAGGACATTTTCATACTTGATGCCAGCACAAAGCTTGTAGGTACTTGAATTCAACAATAGATCCCAATGTAGGCCCATAGTACATAATAATAGTGAATTATCAGCACAACTGGCAATAGTCAGAAGTTGTTTCCCTGAGCCTTTACAGCTCAGCATATTAATATAGATTTCACTTTTATACCACGTGGTTACACTTTTCTGCTGGATGGTTAAGATCAAGTTAAAACAAGACCTGTATAATTAAAACTATAACTTTTGTTATGTGTCAAGTTCAGTCAAATCCCCTCAGGATTTACCCTGGAACCACGAACAACACTTTGTAGATCTTTTGTCAGTGTCAGCCATCTAGATGAGTCACATCCATTGCTTTGTCAATTTGCTCTCTGTGAAAGCCTGAGAGAATGTTTTCTCTTCATGTGATTCTCCTTAGGCAAACTATATATTGTCAATCACTATCCATTGTGATCGACTGTGGGTCCATAGTCTTGATCAGAAAATTTGGGGCACCACTGAGTTACAGGATGTCACAGCAGACGTTCTGTTATGTCCTAAGCCCTCAATGATCTTGAAGGCCTAGGACCAAAATATTGGCTATCCTTTTAGCCCATGTAATGCTCTAAATTTAGTTTGCAAACTTTAGTTGACAAACATCCAAAAGAGAAGCTTAATGATGTTGTTACTCTGTATCAGTGGTAGTTAGATTTAACATTGCAATGTCTGTATATCAAACACTTTAGACATAAACTGAATCTGTTATTTTGCAACAACCATGGATATTGTGAAGAATGTGAAAATAACACATATTTTTTACACAGAAATTTATAAATTGAACCGTAGACCACATTTTAGCAGGACATTAGAATGATATTTAATTCTTTTCTCTTATTTTCTTTTTTAATATTCATTTTAAAAAGAATATAGCAATAATTGATATGACATTAGTAGCACTATGCATTTAGAAGATGAAAATGGCAGGTATTTCAAACATGGTTTTAGTATTGCACTTTGCTGTCCTCAATTTAGTTGCTTAATTCACAAATAACAGCATATAGAGTTAGTCAGGATGAGAATTCTACACATTATCTGCTATTTTCATAAACCTGATGGAATTCTTAGCATCATGATAACAAGTATCTAGTTTACATGAAGGTATGGTTTCACCTTACTATATTTCCTAAATTTCTCCTTTCTTTCTCTTCATTCTTTAACCCTTAAGTTCAGTATTTCCAGTTACCTGTCTTATGTCTTTCAATTTTTATTTCTTCTTTGGCCTTTTTACACGAGGGAGAAATAACTATTATTTTTTTTCAAAAATTTATTGATAAACAGATAGCAATGAGACAGTTTCAAATCAAATCGGAAGTACAGATTCAACAGATAACACACTGCATATATTCTTCTTAGTGGTTAATGGCTGTACAAGATGCGGACTTGTGATCCTATTTACAAACACCATTAGAACAAATCATTCTATTCATTAACAGAATCCAACTATATATCTATCCCAACCACTTTGAATACACAGATACAAAATGGACATTCATCTGTATACCCCATTTTTTCCAAAGTCCCTTTATTGAATATTATAGGTGTGTAAACTCAGCAAAATATTCTAAAAGAGTCCAGTAGCCCATAATAGCATTGGGTCTTCTGTTTAACTGGTAATGACAGAAATTATTGCCCTGAGTCCCCTACAGCTCAGCATAACAGCATGGTTTACTTCCTATATTTCGTCTTCATACTTTTCTACTGGATGGTTAAGACCAAGGTAAAGCAGGACCTGTGCAACAAGAGTTGCAGCATTTTGGTCTGAGAAGGTCAGTGAAATGCCCTCAGGTTTTGTCCTGAGATCCTGTACCTCAGATTGTAGAACCTTTGTCAGTGCAGCCATGTGGATGAGTCACGGCCATTGCTTGGCCAATGTGCTCTCTGAGGAAGCCAGAGAGAGTGTTTTCTCTCCATGTGTCTCTCTTTAGGCACACTCTACGTCATTGATCACTTTCCTCTTTGGCCCCATAATCTTCTTGATCAGAAAATTTGGGACACTACCGAGGTAAATGAGGTTACAGCACAAGTTCTCATATGTCCTGAGTCTTAATTGACCTTAGAAGGTTAGGGCCAAAATATT
This sequence comes from Octodon degus, assembly GCF_000260255.1. NCBI lineage: Eukaryota > Metazoa > Chordata > Mammalia > Rodentia > Octodontidae > Octodon > Octodon degus. Next base: position 2,453,908 of record NW_004524790.1, read on the forward strand.
GGCTTTCCTTGTAGCCCTCCTTTTTCTTTAATTTTGGTCTGCAATCTTAGGTTGTTAACCATCCAGAAGAGAAGCTTATTGTTATTATCAAACGATTTAGGCTATTAAGCTTAACCTCACTATCTTACTGCATCTCAAACATCTTAGGCATAATAAGGAACAGCTATTTTTCATCAAGTATTGATATGTTGAGGAAAAGTATGATACTTGCATATGTGTGTCTGTTTATTTCACATATGAGCATAAAAGCTTCAAGTTGCATGAGCTTACCTATGAATTTCCAGTTTATTTTGCTTTCTAGCTGAGTAATACTCAAAGGTACAAAAACATCACCTATTTTTCATCCATTCTTCAGATCAAGGGCATTTTGGTTGTTTTGAAGATTTGGATATTACAAATTGTACTTCTATAAACATAGGCTCTAATATGATGTTTTCAGCTCTTTTGGAGAAACTCCCAGTATTTGGATAGCTGGACTGAATGCGATTTCCAATCCTAGTTTGTGCAGGAGCCTCCACAAACTGATTTCCATCATGGTTCACCATTCCACATTCCCACCAGCGGTGGAGAAGGGTTCCTTTTTCCCACAGCCTCTCTAACGTTTGTTGTTGGTTGATTTCTTTATGATAGCCATCCATTCAGCATGAGATGGTATCTGAGTGTTGTTTTAATTTGCATTTCATGAATGGCTTGTAATGTGGAGCATATTTTTCATGTATTTATTTGCGTCTTGTATTTCTTCCTCAGAGAAGTGTTTGTTCATCTTGGATACCCATTTTTGGATTGGGTCTTAAAGTTTAGGGCCTTAACGTTTTTTAATTATTTATAAATTCTATATGGAAGACCTTTGTCTGAGTACTTATTAGTTAAGATTTTTTCCAAATTTGTGGGTTGTCTTTTCACTCTATTGGTAATTTCTTTTGATGTGGGGAAGCTTCACAGTAAGAAGAGCTGCCAGATGTTAATTCTTTCAAGTATTTCCCATGAAGTTTGATTTTTGTTCATGAAATATTTACATAACCCCATGCCTTCAAGATTTTCAATACAGCATGTCGTTAGATTTTGATTCCTAATACACTCTGCCTATTTCTTTTAGCTGTTAAATTTGCATTAATGGTCATAATTGAAGTGTATTGCAATATGATTGACATGTTATTTACTTCCTGTCATACACCTCTTTTACTCCTGTATAGCTACTTTTTTTATCCAGGAGATTAAGTATTACTGTTTTCATGTTTACACCTTTATTACATGTTGTTTAGCGCATGGTGATAGACGTGGTTAAAGTTTTAGTTTTTGGCATGTAGAGAGCCAGTATTTCCAGCACCATTTGTTGAAGAAGATTTTTTCTTCCAGCAAGCATGTTTCACACCTTTGTCGAAATTAAGATAGTTCAGTGTGTTTGTAGTTGTATCTGCATCTTCTAATCTATTCCAGTCATCCTCAGGTTTTTTTTTAACCAATACCATGCTGATTTTATCACAGTAGCTTTGTAATACCATTTCAGGTCAGGGATTATAATGCCTCCTGCTTTGTCTGTGTTGCCCAGAATTGCCTTTTTTTTTTTTTTCAGTTTATGGTGCTTTATTTTTAAATAAAATACAAAAAGTAAAAAAATAGAAATGATACAGAATTTCACTACACAAAATAATAGGAATTTGACAATGTTTGTTATATTTCATAATGTGTTCAACTAGTTGTTTAGATTACCAGATATAAGGATGTAAAAGTTATAAGAAATTAAAAAGGAGAAAAATGTTAAGCATGAAGTCCTTTTGGTAGACTCAGTAACCAGCAGTAGGACTATCTAAGCTATCCTCTATATATGCATAAATACATCCTTTTCTGTTTATTCTTTTCTTTTTTCTTTTTTTTTTCAGATGAACACTCAAGAGGCTTTATTATTTCCTTGGCTTTTGAAAGAGAAAGAAGTTCACCATATGCCTAAAGAATTAGTGACACATTTCACTCCTTTACAATCAAAAAGCCACTTCTCTTCAACATCCCAGGCTGAGAAAAAATGAAAGTTTCTTTTTAGGACATTCAGTGAGGCCAGGGGGGCACATAGTCACCTCTACAAAGATGGCACTAGCTACTTTGTTGTCCAAGAAAAGAAGCACCAAATGCACAGGCAAATCAGCTTTGAGATTCACAGATGGGCGTTATTAACAATGTGCACCATCTGGCGGCTTCCTTCCTTTGACTAATTTGTCTTGCTAACTAGGCTCAGCCATGGTTTATGCGGCTGAGGAAGTACGTGTGCTGTCACCATGTATACACACCAAATCCTAAGGCTGCCCAGCCTTACAGTCATTGCTTAAAAGTTTTCTCTCTCAAGTTTGCAGTCACCCAGCCCTAAATTCCACTCTGCTTTTACGTACGTATCCTCAATCGTCAAAAACAAGATGGCAACAGAGAAATTATAAAGAATTTTTCTTCTTATTACCATGGAAAAATAGGTATCGGGTACTGAGATGGTAGACACTGCAAACATAGAAAAGCTTCCAAGTTCCACAACTCCAGCACAGGTGTTACCCCAGTTCTTTTTAAACTTACAGCCTGAAAACCCATATTCTGTGAATTTTGTAGATATCTAAAAGTGGTCTGTACATCTCTCATTACTTCGTGGAGTTTCTGTTCTGAAGATAGATATCATTAATCGCTCATTTCTTTCTATTCAATATCATGTTTATTTTAACCAGGAAAGGGAAAATCCTACGATTACCTGACAGAGTTGCTGTAGGCATCATTAAATAGTTTCAATTACTTTCTTGTTACAGCTAGATCTTATACTCTTTAGGAGAGCCTGTATTGCCTATTGACAGATTGTCATGTCTTTAAGTAATAAGGGGCAGATACTTCACCCGAACCACCTTAGGAAGCACCGCACTGTGTTGATCCAGTCCACTTTGTAGAGAAGCAAAGGAAACGGTGCCAAGTATGACCAGATCCAGGACAAAAGCCAAAGTGGCATCTTAGATCCTTTTCTCTCCACTGCTCACGCCTTCCTATCTTCTTCATCAACCATTTCTGTTGCATTTGAGCTTCTGCTGGCAGGGAAGGTAGACACTGATCACAAGACGGGGGCTTGGCTGCTCCAAAGCAAGCCCCGGCTGTGCTCCAGAGTCCATGTTGTCATGCATGCACTGTACTGGGCTGTACCTGGTTTCCAGTGAATCAAGCCCAGGGTCAGAATGGGATAGTGTATTTCCTTGATCCATACTTGCCTATTTTTT
>NW_004524790.1:2463320-2463738 GCF_000260255.1 Octodon degus
CGTACTGAAGTTCAGGTGGAGCTCTACAGATTTTGGAGTTATCCAGCTGTGTCTGGCTTAGGTCTGGCTGGTGTGCTCAGTTCCTTCCCGCTGCAGACCTGGGCTAGGATTGGGTCTGGGGGTTCCTGGAACTGGGCAGAAATTCCTTCTTGGCGGGAGCGGTGGGGCAGGTAAGGTGGAGTGGTGGGGTGTGGCCCGAGGGGGTGGGAGAGGGTCCTGCCTATGCTGCGCTTGGGCTGGGACTGGTCCCGCCGGCGCAGGGTAGCAGGAAGCTCTCCACACACTGGACCTGGGCTAGGACTGGGTCTGGGGGTTCCCAGAAGTCGGCAGAAATTCCTACTGGGTGGGAGGGGTGGGGGGCGGACCGAGGGGGCTGGAGAGGGTCCGGCCCACGCTGCGCCTGGGCTGGGACTGGTCC
>NW_004524790.1:2465231-2465920 GCF_000260255.1 Octodon degus
TAAAAAGTAAGGCTCTTTTACTATACTGAGTTGTAAAAGGCTCAAGTCAACAACTTCCGTCATTTGCCTGTTGTGCTGGTATCTCAATACTTTTATTGAGATAAAATAAATACTTGCAGCCTATATTGGGTTATTTTGCTGAATTCAAGTACCTACAATATTTGGACTGGCACCAAGTATGAAAATATCATTGACACATTTCTCCAAATACAGTTTCTCTAACAGCAATGGAACTCTCATCCCTGATAAAGCAGAAACAAACAAACAAACAAACAAACAAACAAAAAAACAAAGAAAGAAAAAATGGCAAGGGGATATAAATTAAGGAGTACTTTTTGTTGAAGAAATATATATGTGTATACAAGATAGGATAAATATGCAGCTACTTTCTCTTACTTCAATGAGAAGAAAATTTGTTCTAATATTGTTTAGACAAGATATCATGTCTAAGTCTTGCATTTCAGTAAATACTATGAAGACAACCATATGCAATCTATTCATCATTGTCACTGTCCTACTAACCAGTTTTGAATCTCTCTCATTGCTATTTTATCTTATTTTCTCATTAAAAGGAATAAAAATGTTTATAAACCCTGTAAATTTACATTTTAGAAAGAGAAAATGATTCTTTTTTTCCTTGATCAATAAATACTGTCAGTATAATGTGTAAAAATAATTTTTGTTTATTC
>NW_004524790.1:2466020-2476242 GCF_000260255.1 Octodon degus
GGTCCGGCCCATGCTGCGCCTGGGCTGGGACTGGTCCCGCCAGCGCAGGGTAGCAGGAAGCTCTCCACACACTCACAGGAGCTGGACTAGGACTGGGTGTCTAGAATTGCCTTTGCTTTTTTCTTTTTCTGGTTCCAAAAACATTTTAGGAATGATTTCTAAAGTTCTGTGAGGTATGGTGGTGCTATTGTGATAGGGATTTGGTAAAAAATGTATATAACACTTTTGGGAGTATGGCTGTTTTCACAATGTTGTTTTGCTATCCAGGTACAGGAAATATCTTTCTATTTTCTGAAATTTTCTATGATCTCTTTTTTCAGAGAACTGTACTTTTCATTGAATAGATCTTTTCACTCTTTAGTTAGAGTAATTCCTACGTAGTTTATTTTCTGTCGTGCCATTGTGAAGCATATTGTTTCTTTAATTTCTCTCTCAGTGTGTTCATTATCTGTGTAGAGGAATGCTAGTGCCTTTTGGGAATTGTCTTTCTAATCTGTGATGCTGCTGAATTTGTTGTTGGTATGAGGGTAATTCTTTGTTCCTGTTCTGTTTTCCTAATAGGTGTGTTCACTGCTATAAATTTCCGTCTAAGAACTGCTTTCATTGTATTCCATAAGTTCCGATAAGTTGTGCTTGAATTTTCATTGAATTGTAGCTATTGTTTAATTTCATCTGTAGACCATTTGTTGCTGAGGAGGGTGTTGTCTAATTTCCTTGTGTTTATGGGGTTTTCTTTGGATTGTTTTGTAATTTATTTCCAGTTTCATTGCACTGTGGTCAGATAATATGCAAGAGGTAATTTCCCGTTTTTTGCATATACTTGAGTATGCCCTATGGACTAGTATGTTTAGTATTTTAGAAAATGTTCCATGTATAGATGAAAAGAATGTGTATTCAGACGTGTTTGAGTGGAACATTCTATATATGTCCACTAAGTTCATTTGTTCAAAGGTCTGGTCCAGTTCTGCTACTTCTTTGCTATTTTTTTGTCTGCTTGACCTATCTTTTTGGGAAAAGAGATTGTTAAGGTGTCATTTTAATACTGTGTTATTAGACTTTTCATGTCCATTAAGATTTGTCTTAGGTAGTTGTGTGCTCCTGTGTTTGGTGAGAATATAATTATTTCTATTACCTCTTCCTCTTGTATTTTTCCCCTAACCAATATGTGGTGACCTTCTTTATTTCAGTTGACCATTCTTGGTTTGAAGTTGAGACTATCGGAGAACAAGATTGCTACCTCTGCTCTTTTCAGAGGACCTGCAGCCTGTAGAATTGTTTTCCATTTTCTGACTTCAGTGAACGAGTTTCTTTACTCGTTAAATTTGTTTCTTGTATAGAGCATATTGTTGGATTTTGTTTCCTGATACACTCTGCAGTTCTGTTTCTTTTAGTTGTTAAATTTACATTTTTGTCATAATTGAGATGTATTGCCATATGATTGACATGTTAGTTGCTTGCTGTTGTCTACTTCTCCTGTGTTTAGTTGTTTGCTCTACTTGGAGTGTTCTTTCATTTCTCATTTGTGGAGTTGTGGTCATTTTGCTCCTCTCTGAAATAATTTTTATTAGTCTGTATAGTGTTGGATTTGTCATCTTGAAATTCTTTGGTTCTTCCTTGCCACAGAAGTATTTCACTTCTCCACTGAACTTGAAACACAGTTGTGTAGGGTATATCAGTCTGAGTTGGAATTTATTTTCTTTGAAAACTTGTAGTAGTTTGCTCCATGCTCTTCTTGACTTGATGGTATGTGAAGAGAACTCTGCTGTTATTCTGATGGGTTTTCCTTTAAATATGATATGTTTGTTTTCTGTAGCAGATTTTCGGATATTGTTCTTGTGCTGAATTTCTGGGAGTTTTATTATTATATGTTTGACGTGCTTGGGTGGAACATTCAGTGGTGTGTTTTTAAGTGATTTGATGTTATTTGGAATTCTATATGCTTCAGTTAACTTAATATCAGATTGTTTCCCCATATTTGGTAAGTTTTCTGCTATGACTTCTGCCCATATTTTTTTGTATCATTTGTATCCTTTTTTTGCATCCTTCTTTCTCATTGATGCCTATTCATCTCACGTTTTTCATCTTTGTATCATTTTGAAGATGTTGAATTATTTTGACCTGCATCCTAGTTGTTTTTAAGAGACTTCTCTTACTTTTTTATTAGCCGTAATAGTGTGTTCAAGATCTGAATCTCTGTCTTCACTTTCATTCAAACGTTTTTGCCAGATTATGAATGAGGTTTTTATTTGCTGTATATCTCTTTTAATCTGCTTCATGCATTCTATTCATTCCCATCTTTCTCTTTCAATAATTCCACCATTTTTCTATTCTCCTCTATTTTTATCAGTTTATTCTTTTGAATCACTTAGTAATTTTTTCATCATAGTTGTCTTTTTTTTTACTTTAGAGATTATTTCCAATCTAATTTTCTGTGTAGCTTTCTGAAGTTGTTTTATTGATTTATTTATTTTTACTTCAGACACTACTATTTGAGACATTTCAGGTGTGTGATTTCCAGTTTCTTCTCAGCTAGCGTCTCCTGCTTATTCTGGGTTGGCTCAGGGCCTGAGAATGCATTTTTGTCCTTGTCTTTTTTATTTTGTTTATCACGGTTCTCTGACCTTTGGTGTAGAGTTTTGGTGCAGTTATTAGCTTAACACCTACCAATATTCTCATGCAAGAGAGATTATGTGATTAAGGTACTTACAGTTTTGTATTTAAAAACCTAGAATTAGGAACACTAATAATGGGTAGTGTGGTTTATCAATTAAAGAACTTTTTGAACTAATATGTTTTTATTTTAGATCTTAAAATCAAATATTCTATATGTGTAGCTAAGCAGAAATTAAACTGTGAATTTGCACTTAAATTACTTCCCCTTAGTTCTGTCTGATCAGCTCCCTTTTATTTACCTGGAGTATTCTGGTGGGTCTAGCTTGCCCCGCTTACCTATTGCCCCCTCTCTTGATCAAGATAGGAGGAGAGAGGATGCTCTCATAGAAGTGGGTCTAGCACAGTGTCTTTCCTCACCAGGTCCATGATCTACCAAGTTTGAAGCATCCAGGTGGGCCTGTGAGGCTGTTGTGCTCAGCTTCTTCCTGGTGAAGCCCATGGAACTGATTCCTTTGTGCTTCTCTCATAAGATGTTCAGTTCCTGGATTACCTGGGTGGGTCTAGGCCCTCACCTCTCTCTAGGTAGTTCTGTAGGGCTCCACCAGACCTGTGTGGTTGAGGAGGTTGTGGTGGGTGGGCGAGCAGTCCCACAAACATGCAGGGCCTAGGTACTGACTGAAAGTAGGATCCGGTAATCAGGCCTGTGGACGCATACATGAACGAGGGCTGGACACTGGCTGGAAGTCATTGAATGAATTTCAGTCCTACCTTTTATATATTTTTTACAAAGACAGGTAACGTTTTATGGATTTTATTTATTTATTTATTCCCCCCTCCACAATTTTATTGAGAAACAAATAAAAAAGAGACAGTTTCAAACCAAATTGGCAGGACAGTTTCAATAATTAACCCATTGCATAAAATCTTCCTAGTCGTTAATTGCTGTACAAGATGCAGACATGATGCCCTGTTTACAAACACTGTTACAACAAATCCCTCTATTAACTAAGAGAATGTAACTATATATCTATCCTAACCATTTTGAATACAGAGGTACAAAATGAACATTCATCTGTATCCCTGTTTTGCATTAGTTTCATTATTTGAATATTATAGGTGTGTCAACTCAGCAAAATATTCTAAAACAGTCCAGTGGTCCATAATAGTATTGGGTTTTCTGCTTCACACTCAATGTCAGAAATTATTTACCTCTGACCACTAGAGCTCAACATAACAGCATGACTTTACTTCTTATATTTCGTTTTTATACTTTTCTGCTGGATATTTAACACCTAGATAAAGCAAGACCTATGCAACAAGAGTTGTACCTTTTGGGTCTGATAAGGTCAATGAAATCCCCTCAGAATTTATCCTGAGATCCTGTACCTCAGATTGTAGTTCCTTTGTCTGAGTCAGCCATGTGGATGAGTCACAACCATTGCTTATCCAATGAGCTCTCTGTGAAACCCTGAGAGAACATTTTCTCTCCATGCGACTCTCCTTAGGCACACTCTACATCATCGATCACTTTCCTCTTTGGCCCATAATCTTATTGATTAGAAAATTTGGGACACTACATAGTTACATGATGTTACATTCCAAGTTCTCATATGTCCTGAGACTTAAATAACCTTGGAAGGCTAGGGCCAAAATGTTGGCTTTGCTTGTCCCCCTCCTTTTTCTCTAATTTTCATCTGCAAACTTAGGTTGTTAACAAACCAGAAGAGAAGTTTATTGTTATTGCCATACAACCTAGGCTGTTCAGCTTAACCTCTCTGTCTGTCTGAATATCAAACATCTTAGGCATAAAATGGAACAGGTATTTTCATCAAGCATTGATATGTTGAACTTTACATCCCTACAGAATACAATGAAAAACATTTTAAAATTAAGACATATATGAAAAATAATCGTGAAGAATTATACAATTCTTATATTTGCACATAAGTCCAAAAATCTAACCATATGCAATCTTGAAGCAGGACAGTCCCACAACATTACTATTCCTGTCTCTTGTCCTCACTCACCACCCCCTTCTTTTTGAACAATCATGTACCTGAGAGAAAGTACAGCAGCAACTGGCATGTCATGACAAGTAGCCGATATTCAGAAGGCCAGAATGACAGGCACTCTAATCATGAACCTACTATTACAAATTGCCATCTTCAGTGCAGTTACTTAATTCACAGGTGCCAGTATATATAGTTAGTCAGGGTGAGAATCTTTCCAATTAACTGCTAGATTGAAAAATCTTGGGGAGATTATCAAGATCATTGCCTTGCCCATCTTTTATTTTTAACAGTATGGCTTGTCACTATCATGTTTCCTATCTCCTCTCCCCTCTCTTAATTAGTTAGTCGTCAAGTTCTTGCTTTCCTTTTGCTTGTATTATACCTTTCTATTTGTACTTCTTCTTTTAAGTTCTTATACCAGAGAAGCTATATGATTTTGACACATGTGTGTCTGGTTTATTTCACTTATGAGTATATCTTCCAGTGACATCCACTTCAATATAAATGCTTCGAGGTTATCATTCTTTATAGCTTAGTAATACTCCATTGTATAAAAATACCACATCTTTTTCATCCATTCCTCAAGTGATAGAGATTTGGCTATCGTAAATTCTGCTGCCATAAACATAGGCACACATATATCACTATGATATGACATTTTCAGATCCTCATGGAAAATTCCCCGTAGAGGAATAGCTGGTTTAAATGGGATTTCAAGTCCAACTTTTCTAAGGAGTCTCCACACTGACTTCCATAACGGTTGCACTTGTCTACATTCCCACCAGCAGTGGAGAAGGGTTCCTTTTGCGCCACAGACTCTTCAACTTTTTTTGTTGGTTGATTTCTTTATGACAGCCATTCTTTCTGGGGTGAGATGATATCTCAATGTTGTTTTAATTTCCATTTCAGGGATGGCTGGTGATGTGGAGCATTTTTTCATATATTTATTCGCTTCTTTAATTTCATCCTCTGAGAAGTGTGTATTCATCTCAGATGCCAATTTCTGGACTGGGTCTTAAGTTTTGCGACCCAGTATTTTTTAGTGCTTTACAAATTCTAGAGAGCAGACATTCGTCTGAGTACTTATTTGTCATGATTTTTTCCAAATTTGTGGGTGTTTTTCACTTTGTAATTTCATTTGACTCGTAAAAGCTTCTCAATAAGAGCAGGTCCCAGTTGTTAATTCTTTCAAGTGTTTTCCATGCAAATTGATTTTAGTTGATGAACTCTTTGCCTACCCATATATCTTCAAGAGTTCCTTCGAGTTTCTCTTCCAGGAGATTTAGTGTTTCTGCTTTCATGTTTTGATCTTCAATCCATTTTGATTTTATCTTGATTCATGGTAATGGACAGTGTTCAAGTTTCAGTTTTTGGCATGTAGAGAGCCAGTTTTTCCAGCACCATTTGTTAAAGAGGCTATCTTTCTTCCAGTGAGTATGTTTGGCCCCTTTTTCAAAGATAAGGTGGCTGATTGTGTTCGTACTGGCTTCAGCATCTTCTAATCTATTCCATTGGTCCTCAGTTCTATTTTGTTGCCAGTACCATGCTGATTTTATCACAGTAGTCTTGTAGTATAATTTCAAGTCAGGGAATTGTAATGCCTCCTGCCTTGTCTTCATTGTCAATTTTGCCTTTGTTATTCTGGGACATTTCTGGTTCCAAATAAATTTTAGGAATGATTTATCTAGATCTGTGAGGTATGCTGGTGGTAGTTTGATAAGGATTGCATTAAATCTGAACAGCAATTTTGCTGGTATGGCTATCTTCACAATGTTGATTCTTCCTATGCAGGAGCATGAGATATATTTTCATTTTCTGAAATCCTCTGTGATCTCTTTTTTAAGAGTACTGTAATGTTCCTTGAAAAGTTCTTTGACTTCTTTAGTTAAATGATTTCCATGGTATTTCATTTTCCTCGATGATATTGTAAAATGTATTGTTTGTATAATTTCCCTCTCAATGTGTTTGTTATCTGTGTAGAGGAATGTTATTGACTTTTGGGTATTGACTTTATAATCTGCTATGCTACTGAATTTCTGTATTAATTCTAGTAGCTTCTTGGTGGGTTTTTTTTGGTCTTCCAAGGAAAGTATCATGTCATCTGCAAATAAAGATAATTTAACTTCTTCTTTGCCTATTCATATTCCTTTTATTTCTTTCCCTTGTCTAATGGCTCAAATGATTACAAAACTATATTCAACAGTATTGGCGATAGAGGCCATCCTTGTCTTGTACCAGACCTAAAAGTAAAAGTGTTCTGTATTTCCCCATTTAGAATTATGTTAGCTGTTGGGTTTTCATAAATGGCTTTTACCAGATTGCAGTAGAAGCCTTCTATTACAATATTCTGTAGGACTTTGAACATGAATGCGTGTTGAACTTTGTCAAAGGTCTTTTCTGCATGAATTGAGATGCAAAAATCTAGGAAAGGAAGCACAAAAAAAACGCAATTCCCAAAGACAGGAAGCAATTTTACACATTAGAGCAGAAATTAATTCAATGGAGGCATGGAGAACATTTCAGAGAATTAGCAAATCAAAAAACAGGTTTTTTGCAATATGAAATAAAATTGATATGCACCTATCTAAACTGATCAAAAAGAGGAAAGAAAAACATCAAGTATAAGCAATAAGGAATGAAAAGTGTGAAATTGCTGCCGACTCGGTGGAAATTCAGAAGATCATCAATAGCTTCTTTGCAAATTTTACTCTCATAGACTAAAAGCACAGAAGAAATGGACAGATTACTAGAAAGGTAAAATTTCTAAAAGTGAATCAATAATATGTAAGAACTCTCAATAACACAGTAACAGCCAATGAAATGCAACATGCAATAAAAAACTTATGAAGAAAAAGTGCAGGTTCTGAAGGATTCACAGATGAATTTTACAAGAAATTTACAGATTTAATCGCAATATTCTTCAATGAAGTTAAAAAGGAAATAATCCTCCCATAACCACTCCTGGAGGTATTTATTATACTAATACTGAAAACAGGAACAATGCAACTAAAAAAGAGAACTATTGGCCAATCTCCCTCGTGAATATATGTTCAAAAATCCTCAATAAAATCCCAGCAGATAGAATAGAGCAAATCATCAAGAAGATTGTACACCATGAGGTAGAATTCATCCCAGGAGTGCAGGGATGGTTCAACACATGTAAATGCATAAATGCAATACACTATATAAGTATGGCTGAATTGAAAACAGATGATCATCTCAATTGATGCCAATAAGGCTTTTGACAAAGGTCAACACTCAGTCATGCTCAACGTTCTACAGAAAATTGGAAGAGATGGCCTCTAACTCAATCTGATACAAACCATGTATGACAACCCAACAGCTAACATAATTCTAAATGGGGAAATACTGATATCTTTTACTCTCAGATCAGGAAGAAGACAAGGATGTCCTGAACCACTACTCTTATTAACGAGAGCCATTATATAAGAGAGAGAAATAAAATGAATAAGAATATGTGAAGAAGAATTTAAACTTCCATTATTTGCAGAAGACATGATCCTCTGCTTGGAAGACTCAAAAAACTCCACCAAGAAGCTACTACAATTAATACACAAACTCAGTATAATAACATGATACAAAGTCAATATCCAAAAATCAATAGCATTCCCTTACATAGACAACAAATTCCCTGAGAGAGAAATTAGTGAAACAATATCCTTATCAATAGCATGAAGGCAAATGAAATGCTTCAGAATTAATCTAACTAAAGAATTGAAAGTTCTATTCAGTGAAAATTGCAGTACTCTGACAAAAGTTTGTAGAGAATTTCAGAAAATGGAAAGATATTCCTTGCTCCTGGATAGGAAGAACCAAGATTTTGAAGAAGACCATACACTGAAAATTGATACGCAAATTTAATGCAATCCCTAAGAAAATACAACCAACATTCCTCGTAGACCTAGAAAAATCATTCCTAAAGTGATTGGTACCAGAAAAACCTATGTAGCATAGGCAAATCTGGGCACAAAGGCAAGGCACGAGGAATTACAATCCTTGACTTGAAATTATACAAGAAAGCTACTTTGAAAAAATCAGCATGGTATTTGCAAAACAAACAAATCCTCCCATAACCATTCCTGGAGGTATTTATTGTACTAATACTGAAACCAGGGAGCAATGCAACTAATAAAGAGAGCTATAGGCCAATCTCCCTCATGAACATAGGTTCAAAAATCCTCAATAAAATCCCAGCAGATAGAATAGAGCAAATCATCAAGAAGATTGTACACCATAGTTAGGATTCATCCCAGGAGTGCAGGGATGGTTCAACGTATGCAAATGTATAGATGCAATACACTATATAAATATGGCCAAATTAAAAACACATGATCATCTCAGTTGATGCCAATAAGGCTTTTGACAAAGGTCAACACTCAGTCATGCTCAACGTTCTACAGAAAATTGGAAGAGATGGCCTCTACCTCAATCTGATACAAACCATCTGTGGCAACCCAACAGCTAACATAATTCTAAATGGGGAAATATGGATATCTTTTACTCTCAGATCAGGAAGAAGACAAGGATTTCCTGAACCACTACTCTTATTAACGAAAGCCATTATATAAGAGAGAGAAATAAAAGGAATAAGAATATGTGAAGAAGAAGTTAAACTTCCATTATTTGCAGAAGACATGATCCTCTGCTTGGAAGACTCAAAAAACTCCACCAAGAAGCTACTAGAATTAATACACAAACTCAATATCATGACATGATACAAAGTCAATATCAAAAAATCTATAGCAATCCCTGAGAGAGAAATTAGTAAAACAATATCCTTATCAATAGCATTAAGGGAAATGAAATGCTTCAGCATTAATCTAACTAAAGAATTGAAAATTCTATTCAGTGAAAATTGCAGTACTCTGACAAAAGAGTTTGTAGAGAATTTCAGAAATGGAAAGGTATTCCTTGCTCCTGGATAGGAAGAACCAAGATTTTGAAGATGACCATACACTGAAAATTGTTATACAAATTTAATGCAATCCCTAAGAAAATACAACCAACATTCCTCGAAGACATAGAAAAATCATTCCTAAGATGATCAGTACCAGAAAAACCTGTATGGCAAAGGCAAATCGGGGCACAAAGGCAAGGCAGGAGGAATTACAATCCTTGACTTGAAATTATACAACAAAGCTACTGTGAAAAAATCAGCATGGTATTTGCAAAAAAAAAAACACCTGAGGATCAATGGAATACATTACAAGATGCAAAGCAACCACACACACACACACACACACACACTGGCATCTTATCTTTAATGAAGGGGCAAAACACGCTTACTGGAAGAATGATAGCCTCCTTAAGAAATGGTGCAGGAAAAACTGGCTCTCTACATGCCAATAACTAAAACTTTATCCAGGTCTATCACCATGCACTAAGATAAAGTCAAATTGCATTAAAGATCTAAACATTAAAGGAGAAACACTAAATCTCCTGGAAGAGAAAGGAGGAGGAACTCTTGAATACATAGGGGTAGGCTGAACAAAAGTCAAATTTCAAAGGAAATACTTGTAAGAATTAAGAACTGAGACCTCCTCTTATCCAGAGGTTTCTGTACATCAAAAGAAGCT
>NW_004524790.1:2479852-2492131 GCF_000260255.1 Octodon degus
CAGGTCTGCATTATACATAATATCTACATAGATATTTAAGGATGGAGAGTGGTTATTATTGCTGCTATGGGTTTCAGGCCATTTGAAAATAACAAAATATTTGTTTAATAAATGATACCATACTATTGTGGTATGCATTTTATGCCTAACAGCCACAGGCTACTGTAATTCTTTTTGCACAATGATTTAATCCTATGGAAAACAGTGGCACAAAAACCTCGAGTCTCCCTTAATTTTAAAAAATCAATAGAGCACCTGTTACAAAACCATGATCTGAAGTTTTATTCTGGAAACATCCAAGAGTTAAATAAAAACATGAATATACTTGCTCTTTCCTTTCTCTCCTAATACAGATAATCTTCAAATGATTTAAGTTGATAATAACTTTCTAGTGGAAAATTTTCCCCAGCACTTTAGGCAATGGAACTCAACCAAGCACAGAGATGAAGTTACATAAAAACAGAATCAGTGAATGTGTTAAATCAGAAAGAAATTTAGAAGTTATCAGAAAACTAATGATAAATATATACAGTATAGACAAAGAGATACTATTAATTACTCAAAATTAATGAATACATTTATGGTTCACTTTGATAGGCAAACCACAAATTTATATATTACTTGCTTGTAAAGCATCTATATAAACAGATGAGGAGAAATTCAAAACCATATGACAGAGGTAATTTTACAGATATCACTATGCCTAAATGAGTCACAATACATCTTCTATATGTTTTAATTTATGAAAATTTCCATTCAAGTATATGAGTCTAACCAAAAATAGCAAAAATTCATGATTGATTAGGACTAGTATGGAGGTTCAAATTATCACAGGGAAATATAAATTGTGAATTTACATATCCTAACAATTTAAGATTGAACAGCAAAGAAGAAAACACATAAAGTATAGATCGATGATGATATAAAGGCCTAGGAATTTAACCTTGAAAGTGTAAAAGAAGTAATATAAAGAGAAAGCAAATATCCAAGAATTGTTCGGCTGTGTGGTTAGGGTTTAGTTAATAAACTGTGTCTTGCACATCTGTCTTTAAGAATCTTGTCTGAAGGAAAGCATGATTTCTGCATACAATGTAATGTTTGAAATATAAATACATGATACTAATTTTTAAAACATATATGGAAGATAAACCCGTGTGTACAGATAGATATATAGATATATAGATATATATTATT
This sequence comes from Octodon degus, assembly GCF_000260255.1. Lineage (NCBI taxonomy): Eukaryota > Metazoa > Chordata > Mammalia > Rodentia > Octodontidae > Octodon > Octodon degus. Next base: position 2,481,047 of record NW_004524790.1, read on the forward strand.
TTAATAACTTTCCTTTAGTTTATCAGTCTATGTAAAAAAATTAAACTCTTTTCAACTCTTCATGAGTGTGTAGGCTTGTACAACCACTATGGAAATCAATGTGGAGAGCTCTGAAAAATTAAGATTAGAAGTTGCATTCCACCCAGGCATTCTCGTTCTTGGTATTTTTCCAAAAGAACCAAACACATCACACCATAGTGAAACATGTGCACCCATGTTTGTAAGAGCACAATGGGTCACAGATAAATTTTATAAACAACCCAAATGACCATCAGTGGAGGAATGGATATAAAACATCTTGTATATTTATACAATGGAGTATTGTTTGGTATAAAGATAATCTTGAGGCTTTTCCAGGTAAATGGATGTAACTAGATGCTATATTCATAAATGAAATAGTTCAGACTAGCAAGTGTAAACTTCATATTGTCTCTCTAGTGTAAGAATCTGAAATAACAAATAATAGCAAAATCCTGGTCAACAAAAGCAAGGCAAGTGGTACCACAATTTCTGACTTGCAATTTTATTAGAGAGGTACTGAGAGAAAAACAGTACAGTAGTAAGAAAAGAAAAAGAGATACAAGGATTAATGGAACATAGTAGAAGATAAAGGAACAATTGCAAATGTATGCAGCCACCATATCTATTACACAAATCTCAAGCCCCAGCATGGAAAGATACAAAGGCACTTTAATGAGTAGTGAGGGAAGACCTGGCTTACTAAATGCCAAAGACTAAAGGCAGATCCATCTCTCTCACCATGAACTAAACTAAAATCACATATCAAAGATCTAACTATCAAGAGGAAAATCTACTGTTAGAGGAGACAGAACCCTTAAAAACACATGTGTAAGGCACGGTTTATGAGCTACACCCTACCCACACAGAAAGTATAAACAATCTAAAACAGATGTCTCATCAGTTTGAAAAGCTTTTGCACAGAAAATGATACCACAAGCAGAGTAAAAAACTACCAGAGTGGTCAACAGTTTCAAGCAGTTCTTCCTCAGATAAAGTAGTAATATCTAGAATATATAAGGATCACAATAAAATAAGATTTTGGAACTTTAAAAATGCTATCCAGAAAGGAACTTCTGAAATGAATACAAAGTTCTTAGATGGAGGGGTAGAAGATGCAAATATATGAAAGAAACGTTCAACATCACCTACTGATCCTTTAAGTAATCAAATTAAAGATATCAGTCAATAAGAAGTGCTGGAGGGGCTACAGCAAAATAGGAACGCTTTTCTACTGTTGGTTGGAGTGTAGACTTTCACAGCCACTGTGCAAACCAGTACAGAGATTCCTCAAAGAGTAGGACTAGAGGTTCCGTTATTCCCAGGTATTCCCCTTTGGGAAATCTTTTCAAAAGAATTGAAAGCATCCTACTCTAGCTATGTATGCACACCCAAGTTTATGGCAGCATAGATTGTAAGAGGTAAGACGTGGAAAGAAAACAAATGATTATCACCTGATGAATGAGCATTAAAGATGTGTTTATTCAGTACAATGTAGTACTACTCACCCTTAAATGGTAAGCTTGACCTTTCTAGGTAAATGGGTGCACTCTACCCTTGAGACTTTACTCTTAAGTGAAACTATGTGAACACAGATGTTAAAATATTACATAATTTCTCTGGAGTGCAAAACTGAATGTGTAAATATGAAGTAAAATATATGCTACATGTGGTGAAATAGTAAAAAAATTCAAATGAGAAGGGGAAAAGGGAAGGCCTAGGAAAAGAAAAAGTAGAATGACAAAAATGAAAGAATGTTTCTGTAAATAAGAAGAAGAACACTTGAAGCAGAGAGGAAAGTAATCTATGTTTCTCTTTCCTGTGTGGGTAACGATGGATCTCACTACTCCAGAAGCAGAACAGGTCAACCATGGATAAATCACAAGGGAGATAAAATCTTCGAGCTAAATATGCACTCAGCACTGTTGAAGATACCACCTGTTACCTTCTAAGACCTATTCAGAAAGCTCTGTGTGCAGGAGCAGGATTTCTAGTGCAGTTTTCATTGAATTCTGCCCCAGAGATGTGGCCTGCATACTCCACAGACAGTCATGAAACATGTTAAAAAACGTCTCCCCAGAGGTTAACCAGATTAAGCCCAGTATCCCAAGATTCATCAGCAGGATCCTACATTCCATGCCAGTAATAGTACCCGTGGTGTTTGATGGCTGAGTTCTGAGTTTTTAATTTGGCACAAATGTCATGAGCAGATCAGGATATAAAATAGGAATTATGAATAATTTTTCTTTTAGGAAAATCTAGGTCTATATTAGTACACTTAGTTGGGGCCAAAACCCTTAATTATTAATATTTTATCTGAGAACGAAGCACCATGAACTATAAAGTGTGACTAGAGAGCTGTTATTTCATATCGACCATGGATGTTGTAGTAGTTAAAACCCTAAAGAATGCTAATAGACAAGATCTATCCTTTTACAGAGAAAATTAGACATTAATAGTAGTACATAGTAGAGGTAGTATAATAGTCATGATGAAGTTCCTTTTTGTCTAGGCATCTCTAAATGTAATGACACCTACATAGCATACATGTCACTTGTTTTTGTTTGAAAATTATCATTTGACTCATGATCTCCTGTTGGTTTGTCATGTACTTTTTATTACAAAGATCTGGAGCATAAGAGAAAGGTGTATGTTTAAATCTCAAAGAAAATACCCTTATCACCATTACATTGTAGAATACCATGCATTTGGAAGGCACGGATACACTCCAAAATACATCTGGGAGAAGAAACAAAGACTGCTTCAGGGATGTATTACATGAGCAGACGAGGGGTAGGAGCTGAGAGTGTCCAATGGTGAGTGACTGCAGGAGTTTGAAGAGAACGAGAAAGCTGTTTTGATTGAAGAGCAACATCTAGAGAGTGTCTCATCACATTTTATATTTCAAAACGCATAAAACTCAATTCAAATTTTATATAATTTCTCTTTATTTTCTTTTTTAATCTATTTAAACAGCGTCTGACTACACAGATTAAACTAAATGATCCTTGTGAGTTTAGTCTCCCACGTGCCAGGATTACAGATATACACCACCATGCCCAGACTGGTGGCCGGCTCAGGGCACCTGGGTGTGTGTCCACGTTGACAGGTGTTACCAGAAATTCAATCCCAATCTCTGAAATTTTTCTGTGGACCATCTTGGTGGCTCAAAAATTTAATAATTAAGTGCATTGCTCTAAACTAAGTACAATAATGTAGACTTAGATTCTCCTGAAAGAACAATCGTGATTCATTTCTATTTTGTATCCTCATAGACTCCTGACATTTGTGCAAAGGTTAAAAAAACTGATCTCTGCAATCAAACCCCAAGAAGAAAATAAAAATAAATAATATAATCACCAGTGGGCGTAATTAATTAGAATCAAGGGGACAAAATTCTAGAATAAAATTCAATTTGAAAAATATGATCATTGCCAGAAGCATGTATGCTAACAATAAGGGTTTTCAAGGGAGTTCTGGCCTTCAGCCATTGAGGTAATAGAAGTTCTATGGAGTTGTACACTTTTCCCTCATTTCCTAGTCTGCCTGTGTTGAATTTACTGTGCCCAAGCCATCTGGCAGTAAAATATGAAATTTTTGGCTTTAAGGCCACTCAGAAGCAACCCTGCCCTAGGATCATGAGGACCGCTTTCCAAGGACTGCGTTGTCTTGCTACGTGACAGTAATAGTGACTGAATTTGAAGTGAGCCAAGAGATTCACACTTGAGGAAAGATCGTCATCTACTCCTAAGAATATGAAGTAGCAGAGAGTAAAACACACACTTGTTTTCTCAGTTATCATGGGAAATCAGAGAAGGGTCCTGAAAGATAAGAAAGTAACTTTTCTGCCTTGGGGCCTGAGAGCAGAAACCTCACCCAAGGAATTCGAGGACATCTTTTTTTATACAAGGGTCATTAGAGTGAATGTGTTGATACAACGGCATGGATTCTGTCCTGCCTCTGAGATAAGAAAAAACTGACACAGGAAACCCCCAGTGTAAGAAATGGCTCTCCTGTGAATTGAAGCTGGCAGGCACTGGATGCAGGGTAGCAATGGCTGATAGTAGGAAGAGCAGGAGCTGCTCATTAGTTAGGGAGCTCCAACTTTGGGGGATAGAAGTTTCCCAGCGCTATGGAGCTACATGGCTCACTGATCTGAGTCATAGCATCAAAATGTTAAGTTTTCAGTGACAAAGCAATGAAAAAGTAAAAGAAAAGGATAGAAAAAGCTTTAATTGCCATTGAGAAGGACGTAGAGAAAATTAATGGCAGGGAGACAAAAATTCCTCTGACCTGAGACAGGGACCTGAGACTTTGCAGGTTTGGGATAGGTGTAGAGTTTGAGGGTCTGGTTAAGTAATACAGAAAGAGATGATTGGAGCCTTCCTTGTGTGCATGGAAAAGTAAAAATAATTTGCATCAAGCCCTGGAGTGGAGAAGAAGGAAGATATTGGGAAGAAACGTTGTAGCTTTGGCATTCAGCCATATTGCATCAAGGCCATATTAACTACGCAGTTTTTACTCAGGCTAAAAACTCTCAATATTAAGAAAGGATTATTAAACAAGGTTGTATGGAGTCACTGACACAATTACGCATAGGAAAAATCACTACTAAACACTACCAAATTCACTCTTGTGTTAAAATACAAATGCAGCATCTTGTGGTCTTAAATTCATGAGTGCTCATCACAAATGAAGTGTGGTTTCTAGAATACTCATTTCAGAGAAATGCTTAAATAATTAAGATCACTCAGACTAATAAAAGTATGTATTAAAATTCACATCAGTTTTGAAAAGTTCAAGGTGAAAGCAAAACAATGGGTAATAATATAATCAACAGTGAGCATAAAGAAGATTCATTGTAGATTAAATTGTACAAAATTATGAAATAAAATTTCAATTGAAGAATGTGATAGTTACTGCAGATTACATGTGTAAGATTATTAAATTGTGAAATAATAGTCCTTTCTTTAGTACAGAAACTATACTAAACTATATAAAATACAAGCCTGGAAAATGGTGCATGATTGCATAAGACAATAAATAAATTTTAGTAAAATCATAAAGTTTTAATTTAAGAAAGCTGATTTTCTTCCAGAATGTATTTTAACTTTCATCTCAGGAAAAAAACATTCTCTGGCCTTAACAAAAGAACATAGCATTTGGGTGCAAATATGCAACCCAGCAACCCAGCACTGGAAGCCAAATGGAGAAGACCTCCATGGCCACCATGACCTTCCCCTTGCAGATGTGGTACACGGGCAGGAAGGTGACCCACACGCTGCAGAACACCAGCATGCTGAACGTCAGGAACTTGGCTTCATGAAGGTGTCAGGCAGGTTCCTGGCCAGGAAAGCCACAGTGAAACTCACCAGGGCCAGGGAGCCCAGGTATCCCAGGACACAGTAGAAGGCAATGAGGGAGCCCTATTTGCACACGATGACGATGTGCCCAGGTTCAGAGTGAGCGTCTGTGTCAATGTAGGGTGGATTTGTTCCCATCCAGATGCCACAGAGAGTGAGTTGCATCAGGCAACAGATTGGAATGATGTAGTTTGGTGTCCCTGATGTCAGGAATTGCCTCATCCTTCTGCCTGGGGCAGTGGCCTTAAAGGCCAGCAACACTGTAATAGTTTTGGCCAAGACAGTGGAAACAGCCACAGTGAACACAACTCCAAATGTGGTCTGCTGGAGGATGCAGGAGGCTGCGTTGGGCTGGCCAATGAAGAGTAAGTAGCAGAGGAAACAGCAGGTGAGGGAGATGAGCAGGGTGTAGCTGAGAGCCCTGTTGTTGGCCTTGACGATGGAAGTGTCTCTGTACTTCACAAAGAGACCAAGAACAGCAGCTATGAGGACAGGTAGGCTCAGGGCTGTGGCAGCCAGAGCCTTTCCCAGGGGCTCTTCATAACCCAGATATGTCACAGCTTTCTGCAGGCAGTAACTTCTCTGAATATTGGCATATTGATGATCTGGACACTTTGTACACTGTTCCATATCTAGTGAAAATTAAAATTATCATTTGCATGGATTATTCTTATTAATTTTTCTCAAACCATCGTAGGAACTCACTTAAACTACCTTGTCAATGCTTACATTATTCTTCTCCTTATTTCTCCTCTTTTTCAGCCTTTGGTATTGAATTCAAGCTTTGCACTGAGATATATTTTTGATACTTTAAAAGTTTTTTATTTGGAGAAAGAATCTGTCTAAATCACTATTAATTCAAGGCTCTGTTCCAACAAAAATCTTCTTTTTTTCTGCTACTAAGAGCGCTGCAATCTAGGCATGCATCACCACAACTCACTGTTTCATTTTTCTTCTAGATAATATATAAAGAACACGTAAATAGTCAGTAACTCATAAATAATCCTGATTATTTGCTATTTATTTCCCTAATAACTTTGGCATCTCTATGAGAACTTTTCAGTTCACAAAGCAGTAAAGTATCTACTTTTATTCCTTTATTAACATGTTTTAATTATTTGATCTAAAAGTAAATCTGTATAAATTATTCCCCAGATATTTAATGAATATCCTCATTTTAGGAAGCCAGCATTATTTTCTAAGTTGAAGGGCAATACATATGAAGAAGCATATTGACTATAAAATGTTTCTAATATTGAGACTCTGCATGTATGAATTTGTTATGTGAAACCATTTATTTAAGTTTTACTATCAAAGGGATATTTTAGTAGTTTGAGATTGGTACCTTTCAAAGTAATTAAAGGATGTATTGTTATAAATTTATTGATTTTAAATATGTGAAATGTGAAGTTTAAAAATTGTATCTACAATGTAAATGTGTACTACTACAGACATTACCAGTAGGGTAAGTAAATCAGATACACATATGCTAATGTCATTGTCTCACTAGTGGAAGAATCTGAAAACATAAACAAAATATGAAAGGTACAGTAGATACTGTAAAAAGGAGAGAATGTATTCAATGGGAAGGAAAAAATGGGACAAGGAAATGGACAAAAGTATCAAAGGAAAATATATTGATAGCTTGGATAATTGTAGCTCCAATATTTGTTTTTTTTAATTAAAAAGTAGAGCAAATGCCTAAATTTTTTTTTTTGGTCTCACAACCTAATATTTCAAGTTTGTAACTTTTAATCTAAACAACTAATTAGAAACTAATACTATATTTTTCAATAATGACGGTCACATTTCTATTATTTTGTTTTGTGGAAGTCTGTATCATCTCTGTTGTCCTTTATTTCATTTTGATATTTTGCATCCTCTTTAAAGGATGGATAGGAAATTTTCTCTATGAGAGCTTTATGACTGATATGTTAAAGATGATTTTGTACTAGTCTTATATTCCCTAAGTAGAAAACTAATAATTTTACTTATGTACGTGGATTTTACACTAGAAAATATCTTTGAAAAATTCTATCATTCATGTTTCCCATTAATATTTTTGAGACCCAGCACAAGCCTAGGCCCAGCCCTTATGTGGGAGAGCAACTTTGCTTCACTGCACCCAATGGATTCCCCCTAATACTGACGAATTAAATACAAAACGTAATAAAAAATCTACAACAAAGAAATGTCCAGATTCTGAAGGATTTACAGCTCAATTCTACAAGAAATTTGCAGAAGATGTAATTCCTATACTCCTCAAACTCTTCAATGACATTGAAAAGAAACAATCCTTCAAAAATTGTTCCTGGAGACAAGTATTATACTGATACCAAAACTGGGAAAAGACATAAGTAAAAAGAGAACTACAGGCCATACTTCTTCGTGAACATAGATGCAAATATCCTCAGTAAAACCCTAGCAAATAGAATACTGCACATCATCCTAAAGATTATACACACGACCAAGCAGGGTTCACCCCAGGGATGCAAGGCTGGTTCAATATATGCAAATCTATAAATGTAACACACTATATCAATAGAACCAAATCCAACAACCACATGATCATCTGAATTGATGCAGAAAAGGCTTTTGACCAAGTTCAACACACATTCATGTTCAAAGTCCTACAGAAAATTAGAATAGCTGTGCTCTACTTCATTCTGATGAAGACCATCTGTGACAATCCAAAGGCAAACATAATTCTAAATGTGGAAAAATTGAAATCTTTTATTCTCAGATCATGTATAAGGCAAGGATGTTTCTATCACCACTCTTATTCAGTATATTTCTAGAATCATTAGCTAGAGCCACTAGAACAGAGAAAGATATACAAGTAAATAGAATAGGTTAAGAAAAAAAACATTTTTATGATACTTTACTTGGAAGACCCAAAAAACTCCACCAACATGTTACTAGAACTAATACACAAATTCAATAGCATAACAGGATAAAAGTCAATCCCGAAAAGTCAATAGCACTCCACTACACAGATAACAAACGCAGTGAGAGAGAAATTAGCGAAACGATACTTTTTAGAATAGCATCACGAAAAATGAAATACTCAGGAATTAATCCAACTAAAAAAGTAAAAGATCTATTCAATGAAAACTACAGTGTTATGATTAAAGGGATCATAGAAGATTTAAAAAAAATGGAAAATATTCCCTGCTCCTGGATAGCAAGAACCGACATTGTGAAGATTGACATACTCCCAATATTTTTGCAAACATGCTTATTGGAAGAAAGATAGCATCTTTAGTAAATGGTGCTGGCAAAACTGGCTTTCTACGAGCCAAAATCTGAAACTTGACCCAGTCTATCACCATGCACTAAACTAAAGTCAAAATGGATTAAAGATATAAACATTAAAACAGAAACATGAAATATCCTGGAGAAGAAAGTAGGAGGAGCGCTTGAAAACATAGGGGTAGGCAAAGGGCTCATGAACAAATATCAAATTTTATGGGCATTACTTGAAAGAGTTAACAACTAGTAACTCCTCTTATTGAGAAGCTTTTGCACATCAATTGAAATTACCAACAAAGTGAAAAGATAAACCTCAAGTTGGGAAAATATCTTCACTGATACGCACTCACACAATGTTCTTCTCTCTAGAGTTTATAAAGAACTAAAAACATCAAGGGCCTAAAATTTAAAAACCCAATCCAGAAATGGGCATCTGAGGTGAACACCCCCTTCTCAGAGGATGAAATTATACTAGAGAACAAATTTATGAAAAAATGCTCCACGTCACTAGCCATCCATGAAATGAAAATTTAAACAACTCTGGGATAACATCTCACCCCAGAAGAATGGCTATCAGAGAAATCAACCAAGAACAAATGTTAGAGAGGCATCAGGGAAAAAGGAACCCTTCTCCACTGTTAGTGGGAATGTAGACTGGTGCAACCGTCATGGAAATCAGTGTGGAGACTCCTTAGAAAACTAGAATTGGAAATCCCTTTCTAACCAGCTATCTCTCTTCTGGGAATTTTCCCAGAGGACGTGAAAATATCATATCATCATGATCTTTGTACCCCTAAATTTATAGCAGCACAATTTGTGATAGTCAAGTCTTGGAAGCATCCAAACTGCCAGTCACCGGAGGAATGGGTGAAAAAGTTGTGGTTTTTATATACAATGGAGTATTACTCAGCTATAAAGAATGATACACTCAAAGCCTTTATATTTAAATGCTTGCCACTTCAAGGTATACTCATAAGTAAAATGAAACAGACTCACATGTGTAAATAATGTATAGTCTCCCTAGTGTAAGAACTCAAAAGAAGAAATAATAATAGAAAGGTATAACAGAATTAAAATGAAAGTGAGAACTTAAGGATTAAACAACACATAGAGGGTAAGGAGAAAAGGTTGGAAACATGACAGGGGCAAAGCCATACATTTATATGCACAAGATAATTAAGGTAATTATCCTGAGAATCTTCAGCAGGTCTTTTGAATCTAGCAGTTAATTGTTAGGATTCTCACCCTGACTAACTATGTATGCTGATACCTGTGTACAAAGCAACTGTACTGAAAATATCAATGTGTAATTGTAGGGTCATGCTTGGAATATCTCTCATTCCGGTCTTCTACATAAGTACTTCTTGTCATGTCATATCAATTACTGGTATACTGTCTTCAAGTTAATATTTCTTTTAAGAAAGTTTAATAACTGAAAAAGGGACACAAGAAAAAAAAAGCATATGCCTGTCCTGCTGCAATGCTGTATATCATTAGGTTTATAAATTTCTGTTAAAAATATGTAATTGTTTATTCCCACTATTTTAAATATTCTTTTTTATTTTGTATTTTTTTGTTCGTATTTCATAGGGATTTAAAGTTTAACATATAAGTACTCGATGGAAATTACTTGTTCTATGTTATGTCTACAATGTTTGAAGTTCAGACAGCCAGGTTAAGCTCAGCTGCCTGTTATGGGGTTATAATACCATTAAGCTTCTTTTTTGGAGGTTTAACACCTTAAGTTTGCACGCTAAAAACTAGAGGAAGAGAAGGGCTGCAAGACCAATATTTTGGCCCTGGCATTGAAAGTCACTGAGGACTCTGGACATAAAAAAAGCTGTACTGTATCATCCTGTAACTCAGTGATGTCCCAAATTTTATGATCAAGGAGATTATGGTTCCACAAAGAAATGTGATCAACAATGAAGAGTGAGCCTAATATTTTGTCACACTGAGACAAAACATTCTCTCATTCTTTCACAGAGAGTAAAAAGATCAAGCAATAGACATGACTCATCGACATGGCTGACACTGACAAAGGATCTACAAACTACGCTATAGGCTTTCAGGGTAAACCCTAGGGCATTTGACTGAACTTATCAGATACAACAGTTGCATTTCTTGTTATATAGGTCTTTCTTTATTTTGGTCTTAAGCACTCATCAAAAAAGTATAAAAACAAGGTATAAAAAGTAAAGCCATATTAATATCCTGTGCTGTAAATGACTCAAGTCAACCACTTCTGACATTGCCAGTCCTGAGGATAACCCACTACTGTTATGGTCTACTAGCACATTTAATTGTATTTTGTACACCGAGTTTAAACATGGCGTACTGTCCCTGAATCAAACCTGTTTATTTACTTTATAAATGAAAGTGACTGGAATTTGTTACTTCTAAGTGAATTTTCAGCTATGAGTAACATCATTTAGCTCTTTTTAAAAGTTTA
>NW_004524790.1:2501076-2502506 GCF_000260255.1 Octodon degus
CACCTCTCCTATTCAGTATAGTTCTGGTATCATTAGCTACAACCATTGGACAAGAGAAATAAATAAAAGGAATAAGAATAGGCAAAGAAGAAGTTAAATTATCTTTATTTGAGGATGACATGATACTTTACTTAGAAGACCCAAAAAACTCCACCAAGAAGCTACTAGAATTAAAACAGAAATGCAGTAGCATAGCAGGTTATAAAGTCAATACCCAAAAGTCAATAGCATTCCTCTACACAGACAACAAACACAATGAGAGGGACATTATGGAGACATTCCCTTTTACAATAGCACTGAGGAAAAAGAAATACCTTGGAATTAACCTAACTAAAGAAGTCAAAGTTCTTTTCAGTGAAAATTATAGTACTCTTAAAAAAGAGATCCTAGAGGATTTCAGAAAAAGATATCCCATGCTCCTGGATGGGAAGAACCAACATTGTGAAGATGGCCGTACTCCCAAAATTGCGGTATAGATTTAATGCAATCCCTAGCAGACTACCACCGACATATCTCCCAGACATAGAGAAATCATTCCTAAAATTTATCTGGAACCGGAAAAGACCTAGAATAGCAAGGGCAATTCTGGGCAATAAAGACGAGGCAGGTGGCACTACTATTCCTGACTTGAAATCATACTACAAGGCTACTATGATAAAAGCAGCATGGTATTGGCATCAAAATAGACCTGAGGATCAATGGAATAGATTAGAAGACACTGCAGCCCCTGCGAACACACTCAGCCGCCTTATCTTTGACAAAGCAGCTAAACATACTCACTGGAAGAGAGATAGCCCCTTTAACAAATGGTGCTGGAAAAACTGGTTTTCTACATGCCGAAAACTCAAACTTGACCCGGGTCAATCACCATGCACTAAACTAAAGTCAAAGTGGATTAAAGATCTAAACATTAAAGCAGAGACACTAAATCTCCTGGAAGAGACAGTAGGTGGAACTCTTGAAGACATAGGGATAGGCAAAGAGTTCATGGACAGAAATCAAATCGCACGGGTAACAGTTGAAAGACTTAAAAACTGGGATCTGCTGTTACTGAGAAGTTTTTTCATGTGAAAAGATATTACCGATAAAGTGAAATGGCAACCTACAACTTTGGAAATAACCATGACAAATAAGTACTCAGACAAGGGTCTGCTCTCTAGAATCTATAAAGAATTAAAAATCACCAGGGCCCCTAAATTTAAAGACCCAATCCAGAAATGGGAATCTCAGATGAACACACACTTCTCAGAGGAAGAAATTAACCAAGCGAATGAATATATGAAAAAATGCTCCACATCACTAGTCATTCGTGAAATGCAAATTAAAACCACATTGTGATATCATCTCACCCCAGAAAGAATGGCTATCATAAAGAAATCACCCAACAACAAATGTTGGAGAGGCTGTGGGGAAAAAGGAACCCTTCTCCA
>NW_004524790.1:2502904-2510057 GCF_000260255.1 Octodon degus
AAGCCTTTATATTGAAGTGGATGCCACTTGAACATATACTCATAAGTGAAATAAACCAGACACACAAGTGCAAATATCGTATAGTCTCCATAGTATAAGAACTCCAAAGAAGAAATACACATAGCAATATATAATACAAGGAAAAGGAAAGCAGGATCTCAACGACTACCTAATCAAGAGAGGGAAATGAGATGAGGTAGGAAACATGACAATGTTAAGCCATGTAGTTATATGTAAAAATGAGCAAGGCAATGATCTGGAGAATATTCAGAAGATTCTTTAATCTAGCAGGTAACTGGAAAGATTTTCACCCTGACTAACTATATATACTGATACCTGTGAACTAAGCTACTGCACTGTAGATGGAAATTTGTAAAATGGTTTCATGTTTGGAGTGCCTGTCATTGTGGTATTATGAATATGTGCGGCTTGTCATGACATGCCAGTTACTGCTAAGAAGTCTATCGGGTAGGTGGATGTTTATGAAAAAGGGTGTGGTGAATGAAAGCAAGAGACAGGAAAAGGAATATTGTGTGACTGTCCTGCTTCAAGGTTGTTTATGGTGAGATTTTTGGACTTATGTGCAAATATGAGAAATATATAATTCTTTATCCTATTTTTAAAGTATAATCTAATTTTTAAATGTTTTTTACCATATTATGTAGGGACTTAAAGTTCAATATATCAATACTTGGTGAAAAATACCTGTTCCTTATTATGCCTAAGATTTTTGAAATGCAGTGCAATAGTGAGGTTAAGCTTCATAGCCTAAGTCCTTCGATAATGACAATAATCTTGTCTTCTGGATGGTTAACAACGTACGTTTGCAGACTAAAATTAGAGAAAAAGGAGGGCTACAAGGAAAGCCCACATTTTGGCCCTAGCCTTCTAAGGTCAATGAAGACTCAGGACATATGAGAACTTGTACTGTAACGTCATGTACCTCGCTAGTGTCCCAAATTTTCTGATCATGAATATTATGGGCCAAAGAGGAAAGTGATCGATGATGTAGAGTGTGCCTAAGGAGAGTCACATGGGGAGAACACACTCTCTCAGGCTTTTACAAAGAGCATATTGGTCAAGCAATGGACGTGACTTATCCACATGGCTGCACTGACAAAGGTTGTACAATCTGAGTTACAGGATCTCAAGATAAATCCTGAGGGCATTTCACTGACCTTCTCAGAGCAAAAAGCTACAACTCTTGTTCCACAGGTCCTGCTTTACCTTGGTCTTAACCATCCAGTAGAAAAGTATGAAGACGAAATATAGGAAATAAAGCCATGTTGTTATGTTGAGCTGTGGGGGACTCAGGTCAATAATTTCTGACATTGCCAGTTAAACAGAAGACCCAATGCTATTATGGGCTACTGGTCTCTTTTAGAATATTTTGCTGAGTTTACACGCCTATGATATCCAATAACAGAACTTCGGTAAAATAGGGTATACAGATGAATGTCCACTTTGTATCTGTGTATTCAAAGTGGTTAGGATAGATGTGTAGTTGCATTCTCTTAATGAATAGAATGATTTGTTGTAATGGTGTTTGTAAATAGAATCAGAAGTCTGCATCTTGTACAGCAATTAAACACTAAGAAGAATATATGAAGTGTTTTATTTGTTGAAACTGTACTTCAGATTTGTTTTGAAACTGTCTCATTGATATCTGTTTATCAATAAAACTTTGAAAAAAAGAGAAAAAAAGATAAATGATAGCAACTGTAGGAAAAAACCAAATCTATGTGGATATAGAGGAAAACAGATCAGAAATAATCTTCCATGTTCAGAAAGCAAATGGCATACCTAATGAAGGGATTTCTCAACACATGTAGAGAAGATATAGATAAAAATTAGTGGAGTATTGGAATAAACAGTATAAGTAGAAACAGAATACATGAAATAGACTGAAGAGTTAGGTGGAAAATTAAAAACTATTAAAAGCTGGTGAACTATTGGTAAAGTTTCAGATCTGGAAGACAAGATATTTGCTATTGATTATAAAAAGAAATGTTCCTTAAAATTAACAGAGAGAAAGAAATAACAATTCAATAGCTTAAAGATAATTCAAGGACAACAATACAAGAGTGATAGCAATAAGAAAATTAAGGTGAAAAGTTATGGCATATAGAAATCGCAGAAAGTTTCCCAAGCTTGGGAAAAGAATCTGATAATCATATGTGAAGTGTATAGAAGCTTACATGTTCTAATTAACCATACCCAAAACACCTTCACTGACAAATATAATAAAAAAGGTTCAAGAAATTCAACACAAAAAGAGAATATTAAAATCTTTTCAAGAATAAATCCCATCCACTTAAATGAATGCCCCTTAGAATCATGGGCTAATTCTCAACACAAATCCTCAAGTGAAGAAGAATTTGAAGTGAAGAATAACAAGTCCCTAAAGAAAACAACTTCCAACCCATGTTAATGTATTCTTCAAAACTATCTTTAAAAATAAACAGAGAAGTAAGATACTTCCATTACAAAGAATACCTGAAGGAATTCATACCCACAAGTTCAATAATATAAAGATTACTGAAATGTATTATAGAAAGAGATGAAAATGACTACAATCCATGAACAGCAGCAGAAAGAAAAAGACAGACTATGTGGTAGAAAAAATAAATGGAAAAAGCAGAGAACCAATAGTACATGAATAATATGAAAAGGAGAAACCAAGACATATCTATTATAACAATTAATATAAATAGCTTACACTCACCCTCTAGAAAATGTGGATTGTGAGAATGAATCAACAAACAAGCTCCACTTTTCCAGAAATACCCCAGGCCCGGCATACTGCAGCAGGCTCCCTAGGATCACTGCTTCCAGACCCAAGCCAGGCAGAAGTGGATAAGTTAGAATGTGATAGATTTGGATCTGGTAAGCTGACACACTTTACTATACTCTGATCTATGATAATATGTCATCTCTTTCTCTCTTGAACAAGACACCATGCAATAGTTAACCAGGGTGAACTAGTCTGCCTGGAAGAAGCCATGTATATCAAGGTGAGGTAATCATATAGAACTAGGTGGAACTTATTTTAGTTCCCCATCTAATATCTTCTTAGCTACAGAGACATATTAGCTCTCATGTTCTAAAATAAAAACCCATGAGTTATAAATTTTTATCAACTGCTAAACATCACTACTGATTACTAGCGTTCCTAATTGCAGTTCTCTAAGTACACAACTGTAATGGCTAGAAGCACATACTCTTGGGCAAGAATATCGGTAGCTGTTAAGGTAATAACTGTACCAAAGCTTTATACCAAAGATCCACATACATTGCTATGCAAAATAACAAAGAGAAGGAGCAAAATGCTGTCATATGTCCCAAACCCACACAGAACAAATTCAGAAGACACTAGAATAGAAGTTCTTGGAAATCAGACACATGAAATCTCTGAAATAATAGCATATAAGTAAAGAAACAACTGCATTAATGTACACAGGAAATCAGATTAGAAATAATATCTGAAATAAAAAAAAACTAAAATGAAAGGATTACTAAGTGCTTCTAAAGAAGACACTGTTAAAGACTGAGGAAAATAGAAAAATGTTGGAATCAATGAATGAGGAATTTAGGAAGGAAATAGAATGGAGGAAGCAGATTCAAAGAGATATACAGGAAAATAAAAGCTCAATCACATGCTTGCAAAACCATTTGAATGAAAGTGAAGATAGAATTTCAGATCTTGAAGACACATTTGCAGCTAGTGAAAAGGCATGCAATGATCACTAAGAAAAAACAGGATGCAGGAAAAAATGATTCACCATCTGCAAGATAATGCGAAGATGAAAAAAATACAAATAATAGACATCAATGAAAAAGAAAGAGTCAATGGCAGAAAATCTTCCAAAATGGGGGAACAATCTGCAATTCTGTTTCCCAAGGCATATAGGACTTGATACAATATCAACCTAATTAAAATTACACCTAGACGTATAATAATCAAGGTCCCAGAAATCCAGCACAAGTATCATATGCTGAAAGGCACTGCAGAAGAGAAAAAGATCATATTTAAAGGAAAAAAACATCAGAATAATGGAGGTTTCTCTTCACATTCCATCAAATCTAGAAGAGCATGGAGTAAAGTACATCAAGTCCTCCAATAAAACAAATTCCAGCACAGGATGCTATAACCTGTAAAACTCTCTTTGAAGTTTGATGGAGAAGTGAAATACTTCCATGACAAAGAGCACCTAAAGAATTTCACGATGACAAAGGAAACCCTACACAGACTACTAAAAGTTATTATGAAGAGGGACCAAAATGACCACAACACCACGAATGAGTATAGAAAGAACCCAGCAAATAGTGCCATCAGGTAAACGCAGGAGAAAAAGGGGTATACAAAAGCAGGTTAATAACTTTTCATTGCAAGTCAATATATCTAAATTATAATCATCAATTCACCAATGAAAAGAAATAGACTGACAGAGTCAATAAGGAAGCAATATCTAACAATATTCTCTATAGAATAAAGGACTTAAATCATAAAGAAATTCAAAGGCTAAATTTCAAAGGATGGATAACAATACTACATGCCCTAGTACCTCAGAAAAAAGAAGGCGTAGCAAATCTGTTTGCAGACAGTCTGAATTTCAAAGCAAGAATTCTCAAATGAAAAAAGAAGGCTACTACATACTTTGTAGGAGAAAAATAAGAGGAAGAGGCAGTAGTCATAAATAATTAGGCACCAACTGGTATCACCCTACTATATGAGACAAACCTTAATGGGCATGAAAAATCTAATATTCATAACACAATCTTACGTTAATGTTTTAATACCCCAATTTCCCAAAAAGATAGCTCAAGCATTCAAAAAATTGAAAAAAAGTAACAGAATTGAACCAGAACTTGGAACAAATAGACTTAGCGGACATATACAGAGTGTTCCACCAAACCAAATCTGGATATACATTTTTTCAGCTGTACATGGGATATTTTCCAAAGTTGACCACATACTAGTTCATAGGTCATGCTTAAGTACATACAAGAAATCAGAAATTACCCCATGCATATTACTTGACCACAGTGCAATGAAACTCAATAAATGAAAAAATCAACCAAAAAATCAGAGAAATAAATGGAAATTAAGCAACACACTCTTTGACAATCGACAGCTTTCCCCAGACAGACACTAGGCCAGATGTGTGTGTGAGACCTTATGCCAGCTCGTCATGCCCAAGACTCCACCCCAGCCAGACCCCAGGCCTGGCATGAGTGTGGGAAATTCCGCCTGCTCTCCCAGCCCTAGACTACACCCAAGCCAGACCCCAGGCCCAGCGTGTGTGTGGGAACTTCTGGCTGTTTGCCACAACCAAGACCCTCACCAGCCAGACTCCAGGAACTGTGCCAGATCTTAGGGGAAACTCTCTGGAGAATGTTCAGCAAAGGGGCTAGGAACCAGACACACCCAGCTAATCCAGGAGCTGAACATCTTGCCAGAGTGGCGCACTGAGTTCACCTCTATGAGCTGCAGCAGGAAGAAGCTGAGCACAGCAGCCAGACCAAAGCCAGGCAAATTTGGACAAGTTCGAATTGATAGATCCAGACCTTGTAAACGGAGACAATTTGCTGCACCCAGATCTATGAGAGTGTCCGCTTTTTTTTACTCTTGACCTACAAAGGGGTCAAAAGGTAACTAGGTGAATCAGTTTGACTGGAAGAACCCAGGTGCATCAAGAGGAGATGATTAGACAGAACTTTGGGGAACTAACTTGAATACAAATCCTGAATTTAATATCTGCTTAGCTGTACAACCATAAAGTTTGCTCTTACTTTCTACAGTACAAACCCATTACCTACAAAATTGTGTCAACTGCCAAACGTCACTATCCATTATTAATGTTCCTACTTGTAGTTCTGAAAATATAACACTAACACTTGGTTAACCATATAATGTCTTGCGTTAAAAAGTTTGGTAAGTGCTAAGCTTATAATCGCACTAAAGCTCCACATTAAATGTCAGAGAACAGAGCTATACAAAATGACAAAGAGAATGAGCAAAATGCAAACTCAGGCCCTGAGCCCACCCATAACAAATGCAGGAGACACTAGTAGAGAAGGAACTGGGGATCACACAGTTGAAATGTCCAAATTAATAGCATCTGAAGTAAAGAAACAACTGTACAAAGATAGAGAAAAATCGCATCAGAAATAACCTCTCAAAGAAGAAAAAATATCTCTGCATTAACTAGCATCTGAGGTAAAGAATCAATTGCAGAAACATACAGAGGAAATCAGAACAGAAAGAATCTCTGAAGTAAAAAAAGAAAGGATAACTACAATGAAAGAATTAATAACTGCTTCTAATGAAGACACTGATAAAATATTAGATGATTACAGAAAAAAGAAGGAAGCCTTGAGTGAGCAATATAGGGAAGAAATAGATCGCATGAAGCAGAGTCAAAGAGATATAGAGGAATTTAAAATGTCCATCACAAGCTTGCAAAACTGTCTTAGTGAAAGTTTAGATAGAGTTTCAGATCTTGAGGACAACATCTCAGCTAGTGAAAATGTAAGAAAAGATCGATTAAAAACAATTAGGATGCAAGAAAAAATAATTAATCATTTACAAGACAATGTAAAGACGAACAACGAGAGACTATTAGGCATCAATGAGAAAGAAGGAGTCAATGCAAACGTTATAACATGAACATGCAAAGAAGAAATTGCAGAAAACTTCCTCAATATGGGAAAGAATCTGACATCCATACAACCGAGGCATGCAGAACTCCAAATAAATTCAATCCAATTAAAAACCCACCAAGACATATAATAGTTAAGATCCCAGAAATCCAGCAGAAGAACAATATACAAAAAGGGGCTAGAAAAAAGATACAGATGACATTTAAAGGAAAATCCTTAAGAATAATGGTAGAAGTCTCTTCACAAACCATGAAGTGAAGAAGAGCATAGAGAGACTACCAGTGATAGACATGCGAGTTTTTAAATTTTGGTATGAAAGTTTTACTTTTTTCAGTTTTTGAAGATAATTTTATTGAGAAACAAATAGCAATGAGACAGTTTCAAAACTGATTGCTAATAATTTCTGACATTGCCAATTAAACAGAAGACCCAATGCTATTATGGGCTTCTGTACTCTTTTAGAATATTTTGCTGAGTTTACACACCTATA
>NW_004524790.1:2510157-2512880 GCF_000260255.1 Octodon degus
TTTCGCTACAAAATGTTCTTTCATTTATATCCCCCTTTCTGGTTTAGTTTTGTCAAAGGTGATTATTCCATTGCCATTTAAATAGTGTAGATGCATGAGTTCTTCAAAACAATCCAATATAATCCAATAGTCCATAATGGTAGTGGGTTATCCATTGGATTGGTAGTGTTGTTGAGCTGTAAAAGACTTAAGTTAGTTTCTTTCATAAAATGAACTGATTTTTGTCTTTTCCATTTGTGAAAGAATGAGGAAAGCTTTAATGTTTTTGAATGTTTATTGCTTTCACTGGTCATAATATTAGTTCCCAAAACCTTGGAGTGAAATATTACAATATGGATTCTGGAAATGATACTGTGGAGATATTGCTACTATGGAGGTTCTTAAATTTTCTCTGATCCATGTTTCTCTAAGATTTCCAGTTATTAATTTCTATGAAATTACTTATATATTCATATGAAATTTTTTTCTATAAAGCTGTACTAATATACACATTTCTTTAATATTATATGGGCTTCAAATATTTCACTTTCTCTTTGTATTGAGTTGTCACATTTTGTTAACAGAACGACAGTTAATTTTGTTTTAATTTTCTATCTGATATTCTTATATATTCCTTTCAGACTGTATCTTATCATTTATTTTTTCATTTTTAATTTGCACTACTTTTTATAGAATATGATTAAAGTTTTAAAAGTAAAATTAAAGTGTTTAAAAATTTAAGTACAAAGCAGCACAAAAGCATATGTAATATAAAATGGATATTTGTCTCCGTATGGTTTGTGCTTCAACTCAGAGGATATTCAATAATAGATGGTTTATAATTTGTGCTTTGAACGGTGCTACATACTGTATATGATAGAGAATTACACATACTGGAAGCATGTACTCACTGATTAGTGGGTGCCTTGTTCTCTATGAGGGTATATATAAGAGTTTTAGAAAAATTTGCTATTCCCATAGTTTTATGGTGAATATATATTCACATAATCACATGAATCAGTACATCATTTGCCTTGATGTATTTCAGTCAACATTTGAAATAATGCTAAATGCGTTTTGACATTAAAGTTTGTGTTAGCCCCAAAAACCAAATCTGAAAATGTTCAATAGGAAGGTGATTCCACCATATCATCATTTATAAGAATGTACAAAATTTCCATAGTGGTACATATAATATACAATAGAGCAGTCCAGGAGATTGGGTAGTAAAATGGTTGAAATTGGTTTGTGCTGTGTTATAATCATGTTGCTCAGCAAAACCATCTTTCTTTCTCTAATAAAGCTCAATGTCGATGGCCATCTGCTTTGTGTGAAGAATAGTGTCAGCCACAAAAAATGAATATACCTGACTCTTGTCTTGAGTATAATCCTGCTGAGGTTCCAAAGTTTGTAAAGAACAAATATAGATTCTTAAGAATGAATGAAAAGGAAAATGAATTAGAATATATTTCAAAGGGGAAAATGTGTTTTTCCAGGCATAACTTTGCTATGAGGCAATAACACTCAATATGGCAAATAATTTGAGAGGTGCAGGAAGAAATTTACTATCAGCATCCTCTACAAGATTTTCTCTAATTTCCTGGAGAGATGGACTGTAGGCAACATAGAGTGAGAGTGTGTCCACACGACATGCTCTTACTTGAGTCATTGGCGATCTCATTCTCTTGGCAAGGGGTGAAATCAAAACAACAGGCAGCCTTTCCCTCTTGATTGCTTTTTCTAAATCCAGAATTGCAACTCTCACTGCACACTGAACGAGGAGTCTAAGCAAAAATATATGGCAGTAAGTTATTAGACTTTTACTTCAACAGAAGTAGAGAAAAACATTTAATTTGCATACATATGTAATCAAAATACTTTATTTGCATATCAGATTTATGTGAAAGTCTGATGCAAAAATAAAAAAAAAACATAGTTAAGTAAGTAAATTTATGTCCCACTCAGGAAGTTTACAAATATTTATTTTTCTTAAAAGGCTGAGAAAATTAGCTCTATTACCGTGGAGAACACATCAGTGAGAGGAAAGTGATTTTATACACTTTTTTCCCTCCACCATCCACAACAGCATGGTTGGTGTGAGGCCTTTGAGTCTATGCACCTCTCTTCCTCTACCACTCTAGCATGGTGAAGTTGGGAAGAAGCGTGGCCCAGAGATCAACAGGACCATCAGGAATACAATAAGACGAAGAATAAGACGCACACACACACTTTTTAGGCCGAAATATTTGTATGGAAATATTCCATTCAGAATTGAATTCAGGGTCAGAAACCAGCCCTATCAGACTAATCCAGGAGACTGGCCCCTCCCCCTGCATCACTGCACCAGGAATCCAGGGAAGAACGAGCCACAAGTACAACCCTGACTAGGATGCATACGATGGACAGATAAGCCAAGAAAGATGGAAAATCAGAAAAGCAGTCAAGAAGTAGTAAGTGAAGTGCACAGCACTTTGCTTGAGGATGGAGCCATAGAAATGGAAGCAGATGGTGGCACCAGCCCACTTTTTTAAAAATTCCATTTTATCTTTCTTCATATTTGTATCTTAATTTTTTTTCCTTTTGCTTGTTTTTCTTTTGTCTCAATGTTTATATTTTTATTCTTCTTTTTTTGTAGTGTTGGTGGTTTGTTGTTGTTGTTGTTGTATTTCTTCTTCTTCTTCTTCTTCTTCTTCTTCTTCTTCTTCTTCTTCTTCTTCTTCTTCTTCTTCTTCTTCTTCTTCTTC
>NW_004524790.1:2513180-2513972 GCF_000260255.1 Octodon degus
TATATATAATCTATATGTACATCTATCTATGTATCTGTACCTTTAAATGTATTTGGTACAGGATCTCACAACAGAGCTTGGGCTCCTAGTGATCATCCTTTTTTTTCCCACATTCAAGGCATTTGGAGTACAGGCTTGCACCAACACATCCAGCCTCTGTCTGCCCGGGGTCATGGCTGACACCAGATGAGGTACAGAAAACTAAATCCTTTTCACTGAGCTTGCTTAAGCACGTTCTTAGTCTGTTGACCTATTTCACCTGCCCTTCTTCCACTTATACACTATTTTGTTTAACATCCACCTTCTCAAAAATCAGAGAAAATAAAAGCACGCTATGAAGGGGAAACTCCTGGCATATAAATTTCTAGTTTAGGATTGCTGTGTTTTATAAAAATAGATTTTCTCTTATGAGCTCAATACAAAAACAATAGTTTCCTGTTTTTCTGTTTGCAAGTAGTGCTTGATGTTGTTAATTCTAAGCAAACTACATTAACTAAGACATCCTGTTTGCTGTAATCAGTTCTTCTCACATCTGGAATAATTCCGGGAAGGACTGAGGTAATATATTCACTACAGCCATGTAACAAAGTACTGAGGACTAAGAAAAAGCAATACTAATACCATATGTTTAACAAATGGGAAATCTAGGACGGACATAATCAAATTACTTCTTATATAGTGAAGAATACTGTTGCTGAGAGGACTTGCTACCTGAGATATAGTTACCTAATACAAAACCCCATAGGGATCATTACACACACACACACACACACACACACACACACACACACA
>NW_004524790.1:2514478-2515871 GCF_000260255.1 Octodon degus
TATTGGCAAGTAGGACAATATATAAATTATAAAAAAATTCAAAAAAGATAAATGAGAGTCCTAGCCCAGGTCCAGTGAGTGTGCAGAGAGCTTCCTGCTACACTGTGCAGGCAGGACCAGTCCCAGCACAGGCGCAGTGTGGGCCGGACCCTCTCCCAGCACCCTTGGGACGACCCCACCACACCGCAGTGCCTCCCCCACCCCGCCCGCCGAGTAAAATTTTCTACCGAGTTCCAGGAGCCCCCAGAACCAGTCCTAGCCCAGGTCTGGAGAGTGTGCGGAGAGCTTCCTGCTACCTTGCGCCTGCGGGACCAGTCCCAGCCGAGGTGCAGCTGGGCCGGACCATCTCCCAGCCCCTTAGGCCGCGCCCCACCACTCCGCAGTGCCTCCTCCACCCCGCCCACCGAGTAGGATTTTCTGCTGAGTTCCACGAGCCCCCAGACCCAGTCCTAGTCCAGGTCCAGTGAGTGTGTGCGGAGAGCTTCCTCTTCCCCCTACTTCACCTTGCCCCCTCCAGGCACAGCTCAGGCCTGGCATACACGCCTGAGGTGTAATCCTGCAGCTGCAATCCCTGCAGAAAGTGTAGAGGATAGAGCCAACCAGCAAGTCCAGGAGCAGAACATCTCGCCACAGGGGAACAACAGGTTCACCCTTAAGGGCAGCAACGGGAAGGAGCTGAGCACAGCAGCCAGACCCAAGCCAGATGCAGCTGGATTATTCCAAACTTTGTAGAGCTGCACCTGAACTTCAGTAAGTACGAAGGTTATAACTACAGCAAAGATCTACAACAAAGATCAGAAGACAGTGCTCCACAAAATGATGAGAAGGAACAAAATGCCACCTCAGAACCCAAGCCCACCTGTAAAAAGTGCAGAGGTCACTAACATAGAAAAAATTGGAAATCACACAACTGAAAGCAATGAATCAACAGCTTCTGAAATAAAGAAACAGCTGCAGAAAGATGTAGAAGATCTCAGATGGGAAATGGAAAAAGAAATCCCTGAATTAATAACATCTGCACTAAAGACTCAAATGCAGAAACATATGGAAGAAACCCGGTGCCCACCCAGAACAAGTGCAGAGGATACTAGCGCGGCAAAATGCAAGAATTAATAGCGTCGACAGTAAATAAGCAACAGCAGAAAGATAGAGAGGAAATCAGAGCGCAATTCTTATCTGCAATAAAAAAAGAAATCTCAGAACTCATAGAGAATGAAGTAAAGAAGCAACTACAGAAACATAGGCAGGAAACCCAATCTGAAAAAAACATTGCAGTAAAAGAATTTCGAACTGCTTCTAAAGAAGAAATTGATAAAAAAGATAGAGGAGATTAGAAAAATGACGGATTCCCTGAATGAACAATACAGGAAAGAAATAGATCGCATGAAGCAGA
>NW_004524790.1:2515971-2529235 GCF_000260255.1 Octodon degus
ACTTTTCTTTGCCGGTAGGTTTTTAATTATGTCTCATAGTTCATTGGCTGTTATTGGGTTACTAAAAGTGGTTATATCATGTCGATTCAGTTTTGTTAATTTGTATCTTCGTAGGATTCTGTCCATTTCTTCTGTGTCTTCTATTCTGTGAAAGTATAGATTTTCAAAGTAGCTATTTATAATCTTCTGAATTTCCACTGAGTCTGTGGTAATTACACCCTTTTCATTCCTTATTGCTTGTATTTGAATTTTTTCTTTCCTCTGTTTGATGAACTTAGCTAGGGGCTTACCAATTTTATTTAATCTTTCAAAGAATCAGCTTTTTGGTTTTTTATTTCTTTGAAATGTTTTCTTCATCTAAATTGAATTGATTTCTGCTCTTACCTTTACGATTTCCTCCCGTCTTTGGGCTCTGGGTTTTTTTTTGCTCTTCCTTTTCCAGTTGTTGAAGGAGCAGCATTAGGGTGTTTACTTGTTCCCGTTCTGTTTTCCTAACGTGTGAGTTCACAGCTATGAATTTCCCTCTGAGAACAGCTTTCATCGTATCCCATAAATTACAATAAGTTGTGCTTGAATGCTCATTGAATGTGATCTGCTTCTTTTCTCTAGCGGCTTTGAGTAGATTATTCTTGTGCTGAATTTCTGGGATCTTGACTCATATTTCTTGATATGTTTTTCATTGCATTGTGGTTCCTTTTCGTTGTGTATGATTCAGTTACCTGAATGTAAGATTCTTTCCTCATATTTGGGAAGTCTTCTGCTATTTCTTCTGCCCATATTGTTTAATGTCGTTTGTGTTGACTCCTTTTTTTTTTTTTTTCATTGATGCCTATTTGTCTCACATTGTTCATCTTTGCATCATCTTGCAGGTGATGGATTATTCTTTCCTGCATCCTCTTTGTTTTTAAGAGATCCTTTCTTACCTTTTCACTAGCTATACGAGCATCTTCAAGATCTGAAACTCTGTCTTCACATTCACTTAAACGGTTTTGCAAGCTTGTGATTGAGAGTATAATCTCTTCTATATCTCTTTGACTCTGCTTCATGCGATCTATTTCTTTCCTATATTTCTCATTCAGGGAATCCGTCATTTTTCTATTCTCCTCTGTTTTTTTTATCAGTATGTTCTTTAGAAACAGTTAGAAATTCTTTTACTGCAGTGTTTATTTCAGATTGGGTTTCCTGCCTATGTTTCTGTAGTTGCATATTTACTTCATCTGCTATGAGTTCTGAGAGCTCTTTTTTATTTGAGAAAAGAATTGCGCTCTGATTTCCTCTATATCTTTCTGCTGTTGCTTATTTACTATCGACGCTTTTAATTCATGCATGTGATTCGAGCTAGTGTCCTCCGCACTTATTCTGGGTGGGCCCTGGGTTTCTTCCATATGTTTCTGCATTTGATTCTT
Source organism: Octodon degus (assembly GCF_000260255.1). Taxonomy (NCBI): domain Eukaryota; kingdom Metazoa; phylum Chordata; class Mammalia; order Rodentia; family Octodontidae; genus Octodon; species Octodon degus. The sequence continues at coordinate 2,517,378 of NW_004524790.1, forward strand.
TAGTGCAGTTGTTATTAATTCAGGTATTTCTTTTTTTCATTTCCAAGCTAAAGTCTTCTATATCTTTCTGCAGCTGTTCCTTTATTTCAGAAGTCGTTGATTCATTGCTTTCAGCTATTTGGTTTCCAATTTTTTGTGAGTTAGTGTCCTCTTCACTTCTTACGGTAGGGCTTGTGCTCTGAAGTTGCATTTTGTTCCTTCTCGTCATTTTGTGTAGCACTGTCTTCTGACCTTTGTTGTAGATCTTTGCAGTATTTATAACCTGCACACGTACTGCAGTTCAAGTGCAGCTCTACAAAGTTTGGACTTATCCAGCTGCGTCTGGCTTGGGTCTGGCTACTGTGCTCAGCTCCTTCCCACTGCTGCCCTTGAGGGTGAACTTGTTTTGCCCCTGTGGCAAGATGTCTGCTCCTGGACTAGCTGTTTGGATCTATCCTCTACACTCTCTGCAGGGATTGCAGCTGCATTGTTACACGCCAGGCATGTATGCCAGGCTTGAGCTGTGCCTGGAGGAGGAAAGTTGAAGTAGGGGGAAGTGGAAGCTCTGCCACACACTCACCGGACCTGGGCTAGGAATGGGTCTGTGGTTTCCTGGGACGCAGCAAAATTCCTACTCATTGAGGGGGTTGAGGGAGGTGCTGTGGAGTGTTGGGGGGCAGCCCAAGAGGGTGTAAGAGGGTCCGGGCCTCGCTGCTCCTGGGCTGGGACTCGTCCCACCGGCTCAGGATAGCAGGACCTCTCCCACACACTCACTGGACCTGGGCTAAGACTGGGTCTGGGGTTTCCCAGAATGGGGCAGAAATTCCTACTTGGTGGTTGTGGTGGGGGAGGTGTTGTGGAGTGGTGGGGGGCGGCCCAAGGTGTTGGTAGAGGGTCCGGTCCACACTGCGCCTGGGCTGGGACAGGTCCCGCTGGTGCAGGGTAGCAGGAAGCTCTCCACACCTTCACTGGACCTGGGCTAGGACTGGGTTTGTGTGTTCCCCGAACTCGGCAGAAATTCCTATTCGGCGGGCAAGGTGGGGGAGGTACTGCGGAGTGGTGGGGGATGGCCCAAGGGGGTGGGAGATGGTCCGGCCCACGCTTCGCCTGGGCTGGGACTGGTCCTGCCGTCGTAGGTTAGCAGGAAGCTCTCCACACACTGACCAGACCTTGGCTAAGACTGGGTCTCGGGGTTCCCAGAACAGGGCCTATACCTATATTATTTGATCCATTTTTCATGCAGATATCAAGTCATCTGAGAAACTACTTTGAGGATAACAATATTTATTATATTAATATGATTAATCACTTACCATCTTGTTTTGTTAGTTCTGTATAATTGTGTGCATTTTTTCTCTTTGAAATATAAAATATAAAAATTAATGTTTAATCCTTCAATTTCTACACATGATTATACTGCACGAGTGAAATTTTAGCAGTATACCTATGACAATATATAGCTTCTTCTTGATAAGTGTAGCATGACTGGGTACAACATACCTTGGTAGCTCCGGCGGCCCATTCTATGATATCCTCAGATAATGTCATGTTCTGGCCATGTGGCACATGAGAGGAAAAACTGCCTAGTTTTGCCATAAGTCTAAGGCCTTCTGGAAAATTCCAAAAATTGAGAACGTCATACTGTGAGTCCAGTTTTCTTCTGTTATTTAAGTTTACCTTGTCCCCAGCACGGTTGCTAAATTGGACGTTCTTCAGAAAGTGATTCAGCTAAAAGAGACACATCATTCTACGTGAACAGAGCTCCAGGAGAAAGACAAGTTATACAGGTGAAAGACAGTTTCTGAGACTTTATTTCGATTTGCTCAAAGGCACGTTAACACTGATATCTATTATGGTAAAACATGAATGACTAAGGACTAAATTTCCATCATGTTCCTGAAAGGTCAATTTCAGGAAAAATATATTCTGTGCAAGTCTATTTAAGGAAGATGACCATCTGGGTTAGGGTAAAACATCATCTGTGAAATCATAGCTTCAAAAACACTTCTTTCACTTTTTATCTAACTATTTCAACAACATCTACCAAAAGGAGAGGTCATCAATATCAGAAGGGACTTCCAGATTAAACAAAAATCAATAGCATTCCTGAATATTATAAGATAATTATAATACTGGTCCTTTACATGGCCAAGGATTTGATATGCAATTTGTAGGAGCAATGAGCTGGCATTCTCTTTTCTCTTCTTTACCAGAGACTCGTTCATTGAAGACAGATTCAACATATGTCAAGAATTTTCTCCTTAATATTAAGTGTGATATGCAATATCTTATAATTTGTAGAAATGATGCTAACATACTTGGGTTAAATTCATGGAATAAGTTGAGAGGGGCACATAGAAAGCACTGTCTGCCATGCAAGGGAAGACACATTACCTGCCAAGGGAAAAACATCACTTTTGAATCTCTCATTGGTGGTGTTAGCAGTTCTTCAAACAGAATTTCATTGAGGGCATGGGCCACAGCATACACAGCATTGTATATATTGTAGCTCCTATCACTCATAACTGTGTTAAAATGATTCAGAGGCAACCAATCCAGAGAAGCATTAGGGATATAGTTCTTCAATGCACAGTCAGACTCAGAGAATGAGCAATTAAAATGCTTGGACCAAAACATAAAGAGGTAAGTATCTTCTGGGTATTTGAAAGGGTTAGCTGCCTGGACAAAAGTTTTGAACCCTGAAATCTCTTGATGGTGATGTGAAAAAACCAGAATCCCATGGAATGGGTCCAGTATAAGATCTCTCCCAGTCAGATCAGCATGCCACCGTGAGTTTGAAAGCCAAACTTTCCACGGCACTAAGTTTTGTGCTATGTTGTAATTTACATCATTTGCACTATCAGTATCATATTAAATGACCACCACACTGGCCGATAATGTATCTTGAGTCAGGATATCATGTTCCTTCGTGGCTGACATATATGACACAGCAGCAGTTGACAATATTTTCACCAAGGCCACACAGACTCTGTTCTTGTCCATCTCACCTCTTATATCTGAGAGAAACTGAAGACCCTTACGGCCTTCTGTGATTAGCAGGCCTACCCAAGTCCAGTGGAGATGAACCAACAAGGACACCATGGCGAGGGCCAAATAAGTGTCCTTTGGAGCCACTTGATGGAGAGAAGGATACTGGCCACTGTCCATCAGCTTAGAATCAAATGAGCCAAAGGTAACCTTATGGGAGTAGAAAAGTGGGTAATTCACTGAAGTGTTGTTGATTTTAATCCTGAAATACATAGCTGATTAAGTTCTGCAAGTTGTACAGTTAAACAGATGTTATTCCCTTTTCTGAACACCTCCATCAAAGGATTTTTTGTTTTTAAAATTAAAGAATGTTCTCAGATATTTTGGAAATATACTTCTTCCCTTTAGTTTTGATCTAAAAATTGAGAAAGAAAGGAAATCAAGTCTAATCCACTAAGTGTCTGTGTGAAGACTCTGGTGCATAGCACACTTTAAAAAAATACTCATACCAACCCCATTTTTAACCCTATGTAGCGCACTTAGGTGAAGTACCCATATTGAACTTCTAGCATTTTCAGTCCCACCAACCCTCTCCTGTGGAAATCTGTAGAGCTCCAGCAGTGGTCCAATCTGAGCAGAGGTTCCAAATTACATTTCTGTCAGTACTGCTGCACACTTGCTCTCTGTTCCACACATGTAATTAGAGATCTCATATTGTCCTGTAAGCAAAATGAAGGAATTCTCTAGTATCCTCCAATGACTGTAAATGAAATTATGGAACTCATATCCCAGAGAAATGTTGGGTAAAAGATGAGGATTCCTGTTGATCTCTTCTATGGCAAAAAGGAGGGCCAGGTAGTTCTGGTAGTTGTTGGGTGCAAGCCTGCACAGAGAGCACAGGGTTGCTTAGGGGAATGGCTCATTCAGCGATCATCTTCTAATCTAGCCTAGTACCAATTCAGGAGTGAATACCTGTGTTCTTTCCACACACTCATATAAGTTGAATCCAAATATGAATATAATGGTGTTAGAAGCCTGAATTTTTAAAAGGTAATTAGAGTTAGATGAATCAACGGGATGCATTTCTCACGGAGGAGATAGTGACCTTACAAAATTCACAGAATAGTTGCTCCGTCTTTTGCTTCATTTCTTATACAATTAATGTGTTATTGCTGTACATATACAGACCAAATTTTATGTGCAGAATTACAATATATAGATGTTTAGGAAGGGTGATATTTTAAAATTCTTGTGTGGAAAAATCAAATAGTGTATGTATTTATTTTTACAGTGTCCAATATGAACAAGCATCCATTTATATTTATATGCTTTATTTGAGCAAAAATATATTTTCTTAATATAACTATTCAATGTATCTCAAACAAAATTTCTATCCACATTCTTGCATGTGAAGAAATACCGGGTTGTTAGATGCTTTAATTGACTTAATTTAAGTATTAGGTAATATAAACATATACCAGCTCATAACATCACATCTAAGAAAACACATAATTGTATTTGATAAATAAAGAAAAAGTTAAAGGTAAATTGAAATTCTTTCAAGTCAAAACTTAGATTTTGCTTAAACAATAAAGCCATGAGTCACAATGCAGATGAGTGAGGGTCAGGAATGCAAGCCCATCTTCGGCGCAGGATTCATGGCACACGAAAATCTCTCCGCCTTGTCATTTTGAGAGATTTCTGTTAGAAAAAACTAAATGTCAGTGTCAGCCATGTGGATGAATCACGACCATTACTTGACCAATTTGCTCCTGGTGAGAGCCTGAGAGAATGTTTTCTCTCCATGTGACTGTCCTTAGGCACACTATACATCATCGATCACATTCCTCTGTGGCTCCATAATCTCCTTGATCAGAAAATTTGGGACACAACTGAGTTACATGATGCTACATTACAAGTTATCCTATGTCCTCAGTCTTCACTGACCTTGAAAGGGCAGGGCCAAAATTTTGGCTGATCTTGTAGGTCTTCCTTTTTTCCAGTTTTTGATTTGCAAACTTGGGTTTTTAACCCTCCAGAAGAGAAGCTTATTATAACCCTGAAACCCATGCTGTTTGGTTTACTCTCACTATCTAAATATCAAACTTCTTAGGCATGACATGGAAAAGGTATTTTCCGTCAAGTATTGATGTGTTGAATTTTCACTGCTTACAGAATTTGAAGGAAAATATAATTGAAGGGAAATAAACACATAGTTTTACACAGAAATTTAGAAATCTAACCCTATACAGCATTGTAGCAGAACAGTCCTGTGACATTTTTTTCTTTTCCTTGTATTTTTTTCTCATTTTTTTATCCAGTTATAAAACCCCACAACTTTTACTTGTGAGGATATATGGTAATAATTCGTATTTCATGACAAGAAGTATGCATTTAGAAGACCACAATGACAGGTATTCTAAGCGTGACCCTTCTATTGCACATTACTGCCTTTAGTGTAGTTGCTTGGTTCTCAGGTATTAGCATATATAGTTAGTCAGGGTGAGAATCCTACCAATTAAAGCAATGACTGTTACTCATCCACATGGCTGACACTGACAAAGGATGTACAAAGTGTTGTACTGGATTACAGGATAAACTCTGAGGGGACTTGACTGACGTTATCAGATACAAAACTTACATTTCTTGGTGTATAGGTCTTGCTTTATCTTGGCCTTAACCATCTAGCAAAAAAATATAAAAATGAGATATATAAAGTAAAGCCATATTAATATGCTGAGCTGTGAAAGGCTCAAGTCAACAACTTGTGGATCACCCAATACTATTGTGGATTGCTGGACTGTGTTGGATTGTTTTGATGAATTCAAGCACCTATAGTATTTAGATGCCACTAGAATACCCATCTCTGTCACGACAAAAAAAAAAAAGGGATACAAAGGAAGGACCATTTTGTATTTGTATATACAGAATAGTTAGGATAAATATATAGCTACTTTCACTTAATTCATTGAGAAGAAAGATTTGCAGTAATAGTGTTTGGACAGGATATGCTGTCTGCTTCTTGTACTATGCATAACCACTAAGAAGATAACAATGTACAAGGTATTAATTATTGAAAATGTCCTATTAATCAGCTTTGAAACTGTCTCATTGATATTTGTTTCTAAATAAAATAAAAAAAATTTTAAAGTAGAAATACGAACTGTAGTAAATCAATTCAAATGTTAATTCTTGAATGTCAAATAAATATTCTCAGGAAGACAAAGAAAAAGGAAAAAGAAAAACTAAATGTACTAATTTTTTTTGTGTGTGAGTAACCGTGGATTGAACTCAGGCTCTACCGCTAGCCAGGCCAGCACTTGTTCTACTGAGCTATCTGCCCAGCCCCTATGGGTACTATTGACAAACTACAACATCCTTTGTATGATATGGAATGAAGCTTCTTACAGAAGCTGGATATCAAGAGCAATTTCATTGACAAAATTGTCCATAAAATGCTTTCTACTCGCATCAGAGTTAATTAGTATTGCTCTGGTGTTTCCGAGCTACAGTAAATATTCAACACGTTAGGAGAGAAGAAAAGAATTGGGATGACAAGTAGGCTTGAATATCCCATTAGTAATAAGAATACTCATCTGAAAATTAAAAGAAATTATGGGCACTGTGTCAAACAAGCCTAAGTAAATGAAAAGAAATAGTTCTAACATAAAATTAGCAAGTGAAACTGTTTTGAGGAAAACACATAATATAACCACAACCTTAACAAAACAAACAGTAAGAAGTTTTAAAATTCTAAAATTCTAGGAAAAGAGACAAAAGCACTAAAATAATATTTTACAAATGTTGATCTTAAAAAATTCCCAAGGTGGACACCACTAAAATTATTAAAAGAAGAGAGAATTTTTATATGAGGTATAAATGTTACGTGAGTGTTCTGAAATTTACAAAATCTATGGATGTAGTGAAATTGAGAACCTAAAACAGGATGTTATTTATAGAAGAAGCAAATAGTAGATGCATCAGTGTGACAGATTATAAAAAATAAGCTCTGTATCTATATCAGTCTCTATGTATCTATCTGTATCTCTCTGATTATCATCTATCCTTTCTAACATAATTAATTGAAACTCATTCAGTATTAAACTATATTATTCATAGTGTAAACTCTTTTCAAACTGATGCTAAACAAATGCAAACATGTATGAAAAGAAATCAGAAATGTTAAAACCTTTTTTGAATCTAAAAATAATAAACAACACAAAAATATATTATGGCCCCTGTATTTGTATAGCAGAACAAATGTTTGTTACTTTTTTCTTCCCATTTTATCAGGAAAGTAAATTCCTTCCTGAAGCCCTAAACACTTTTTCTTGAGGCTACATTAGCCTAGAAATAAAACCTCATATTTGTAAGTGTGTTGTTGTCAGCCACAGACGGAGCTCTCAGTGTATGGGTCTAGAGCAGAGCCACCTGCAAAAGCAGCTTGATTCTCTGAGCATGTGTGAGGACAGCAGAGGACAATAGGAGAGTAGGAAGCACATCCTCTCCTTTTAGGAATATAAACGGATCCTACAACCTTGAAGTATTTTTATAATCTGATAATGTTGGTACCTGATCGGGTTCACACTCCCCACTACACTCAGAAGATGGCCGATCAGCCTGGGATCTCTTTATTTATTATCCTATGAGGGGGTAGCTAGACTCCCTCACTGTCCCTCTCCAAGCTGCTAGTTAGTTTCAAATGCGCACTAGACCATCCACCATTCAGAGTCTGCCTCCCTCAAAACCATCTTTCAGTGCATTCTATACTGAGGGCTATTTCCCAAAAATAAAATCATTCTTCTAATTTTCAATACATGCCATGAGCAATTAATCCTCTCACAAGGAATAGGAGATTTTGGGCACCATTCAGATCCACTCCAAAAGCATTCTAATTTAGCACCAAGAAGAAACACTAAGTAGCCGTCACCAGAAGAAAAAGTTTGTATAGTAAGAAAATATTTAAACATACACATTTTAGAAAATGATGTAAGTAAAACACACATTTAGGGTATAATGATAAATTCCTGTAATGATAGCTGCTCAGTAGTCTGAAGCAGGAGAAACTACTGAGCTTAAGACTTTGCTGGGAGCATACTCAGGAGAGCAATCCCTGTCTCAAAAACTATGTGAGCATAAGGAAAACGTCTACAAATAAAAATAAAAGGAATCACCTGGACATTAGAAGGTGTATGTGATAGGAACAGATCCTATCTGCACAACGAAAAGGCCCTGGTTCCTTGATCTGCTGTTCCTGTTCCCAAATATAGTGCAGCCTGAAAGAGACCACAAGTGCAGCTGCTTAATATAGTGGTCTGGATTCACACGTAATGAAAGCCTCTACCACACAGGTAAAAAAAATAAAAGAAAGTTTTTAAAATAAACCTTGAGTATGTAACAAATACATGATAACACAAGAGAAAGGGAAAGCACGGATAAAATTACGTCACCAGGTCTGATGAGCTTCCACATCTATAATTTCAATTCCGGTGCTGAGCGTCCCTGAATGTGTTTTTCAGAGTTCTGACTGGTAGAGCCCTGCGCAGAGTGTCCTCTCTGTGGATGGAATCTCAAATTTCCCCAACAAGACCAGTCCATTAAATACCAGTTGATACTCAAGGGGAAACATGTGACCAGAAGAAGGGAGTCTTAAGCCTCCAAGCACTGGCCAACTACCTGAGGCAACAAACAACTGTATCTTCTAGACACATAAGAAAAAAAAAACCTAGTTGAGAGGTTGCCAGGCTATCAGTGACTTTCTGCACTTAGAAGGATGTCCACCAAATATCCTAATCTACAATCCTTAGAACAAGGCTGTAGCACTGTATAATGTATAAGGAAGATCTTTCTGTATTTAATTTTAACTCTTTCTATGGCCACTAGCGCAGGACTCTGCTCTGCATCATCTATACTACTCAGGCAGTCACTGCTCCAATGTCATCTCCTTTCCTCACAATACCACATATCATATTCTAGAGTTCCACGAGTCCGATTTATAATTTATTTTCATGTTTGACATCACACATGATAACATAGTTTCGAAATAGAGAAGTTATACTAAAGAACAATTGCATTGCAAGGTATAAGTCTTTCAGATGATTGAAACCCTAATGCTGGGTTTACTGTGCAGCTCCAGGAGTTGTGAAACAGCCTAAACTTCATTTGAAATACTAACTATTTCATTGCAAGAAGATGCTCCTTCAAGCAGAATAGATTGTAGGTCAGAAGTTAGTCTGTAAAATGGAGGGAAATTTTAGGACTATTTAGAAAAATATCAGCAATACCTTGATCATCTTAAGAAATGTTTTTCAATAGCTGTTTAGCATTCAATTCAATCTTAGGAGTTCAACTGAAATGAATACCATCATTTAATGATGTGCAGTAGAATCAAGGTCAAAAAATAGATAATCCATGGAATGTGGTGGAGTGTGGGGTCACTGTCTACTTTTGGCATTGAGTACAAGAAGATATGAAAACAAAGAAACAGCAAGAATATTCTCTTCCCATATTCAAAAGTATAATAAGAGGACATGGAAATATTATAGGTAGGTTTTATTGGGGGCCTGTTGCTCATATCTGGGTGGCAGGGCGAGATACCACAGTAAAGAATACAGGTACACCTATTTGAAGTTCCCTAGCCGTAACCTAGGCTCATATTCAGAAGAAAACAAATAAATAAAGAAGACACTTACGGCGTGATATAGAATTCTCTGAGAGGCTCTATGTGAAAGGTGCCAGTGTAGTAGATATAGAAATAAAGAAATAAAAAGCAGCCAATCACCACGTCTCCATCCTTGCGCACACTAATGCTCCTTTGTTGAGGGCAGGCTTCATTATCAAAAGAACACACTAAGACAGGAAGCTGCAGGAGAAGGAAGATGTCAATCAAAGGGAACATCGGGAACATCTTAGATGCGTATGCAAAGCTTTGGACTGAGTGAAGTGGAAATTTGGCCTGAACCATTTATAAAATGATGTTGTGTGTGTTATTTGTTTCAAAGTGACACTGCTTGTCACTCAGGTGGACATTCTGCTCATGGCCCTTGCCTGCCCCATATCCCTGGAGAAGTTCACCACCAGTTTTGCCTTGGGCTCTACATCTGCGTTCTGGAGTCCGGAAGAAAAACAGAAGACAGAAATTATGATTTAGTAGCATTTTAAGCACCTGAAGCCACCATGATGTAATCCAGTTCTACTGATAGCAACATCCCAGGATTCACCTCCTCTTGGAAGATCTGATTCAGGTCTTTTTCAATAAGCCAGTGGCACAGATGCCATTAGAGGTGTTGCTAATGGATTGCACTAGAGGGTTTAATATTAGGGATCTCCTGAAACAGTCTGGAAGGCCTCAAATTCAGGCAAAAATCTTGGACAGTGTGCCTTCTAAGTGGAAATTTATCAACTATAACCTGACATGACCACGATCAAAAGTTGCATCCACAGAACTTTGCTTGTGTAAGTGTTCTCTGTGTGCTAGTCACAGGTAATGTAAGCTGTATTGCTCTGCACTGGTGGACATACAACTGGAAGTTACTGATAAAGCAGTGAGGAAATATAATGAATTTTATAAAAATCTTTTTCAGCTAGGCTATTGTTTTGTAGTTTAGGCTGAACTTGAGCTCAGTTTGTAGCCCAGTCTCATCTTAAAGTTGCAACTATCCTCCTGCCTCAGTCACCTAGCTGCTGTGATTAGAGATATGCACTAGCACAGCCTTACACTACACTTTTGAGATATAGAAGTTAACCTACTTCCCCACTGCCTTGTTCTTTCAAGTATCTTCATGACAACTATTTTCAGAATCCATTTCTATTCCTAAAACAATGAACTCCTAGGGTTTATGATTTTATGAAAACATGAATCTCTGTGGTAAATTCCTCTTTTTTCTCAATCTAAAGCTGGGCAGCACATGGAAAATTAATATATCTCGTCACTCAAGATTTTGAGTAGCCGGGAAGCACTGCAACCCTTAATGCCTTGAAACTCATTGGAACTATCAGGGAGGGCGGTTTATTCTATACAATATTGTGTTGGTTCTGTGCATGTGCTTCTTAGAATCTAAGTAACCAGCACAAATCGTGAGCCTCAATGTACACTTAGGCTTCACTTATTCTATAGGTGTCAATATTGGCTTATAAATTATGACACGATGATAACAGACAATCTGTTAAAGATGGAAGAAAATATTGATTTTAGTAAAAATAAACTTTGAAATGAAAATATAAATTTTGAGAAAATATTTCCAATTTGAAAGATGTTAGCTTTATGTCCTCATTAGCATTTGAAAATTATCTAGCCAACATAAAGTTGGATACAAATGAAAAATCTTCAAAGAATTTTAAAAGCTTTTTCAGAACTAATAAATTCTTAATAATTTTTTAGTAATTGTAACAGGTGGTACTTTTGTCTACTAGTGAAGTTGTGAAGCTTAACTAAGTACCTGAGCACTTCTACATCCTTAGGTGTAGATAACATGCCCCAGAGGAGTTTTTCAGTGTCCAGGATGATGAAAAGGAGCTTCATTCTGTCCATTTGAAAACTTTAGAAGTTCAAGCAGGAGATTGATCCTCCCTTTGTATATGTTCTGTCCCTTGCAAAAATAGGTCAGGGAGATGATGTCAGTGCTCTACCTGCTCCAGGTGAAGCCCTCTAACAATTGGATGGGGGATAGAGGCCTTATCCCCCCTTTCAGACTCATTACTTTTGCTGTTTGTCGCTCTCATAAACACTTGCCACTCTGCTATGCCATCCTACCTTGAAGCCATCTGATTTTTTTTAAAGTTTTATTGATAAACAGATAGCAATTAGACAGTTTCAAATCAAATCGGAAGTACAGTTTCAACAAATAATACACTGCATATATTCTTCTTAGTGGTTAATTGCTGTACAAGAT
>NW_004524790.1:2529335-2530627 GCF_000260255.1 Octodon degus
TGGATAAACAATAGTAGATAAATAACTTGTCAATTATAAGTCAATACAGCTACATTGTAACCATCAATGTAAATGGACTCAATGCTCCAACTAGAAGAAATAGATTGTCCCAATGGATTAAGAAATATGAACAATATGCTATATACAAGAAAATCACTTAACTCATAAAGAAATTCATAGGCTGTACGTCAAAGTGTGGAAAACAATACTGTATGCCCTAGCACCTCAGAAAAAGCAGGAGTCAGAATCCCATTGGCAGACAGTCTCAACTTCAAACCAAGAATGATCACACAAAAGAGAGAAGGCCATTACATACTGGCAAGTGGAAAAATCCAAAAGGAAGTGGTAACACTCATAAACGTGTATGCACCAAACACGGGAGCACACAACTATATGAGACAAATCCTAATGGACATGAAAAATCTAATATCCAATATCACAATCTTGACAGGAGACACTAACAGTCCTTTTTTTCCAAAAAGATAGGTCAAGATATACCAGACAAATAATTAGCAAAGAAGTAGCTGTGCTAAACCAGAATTTGGGAGATGGACTCAGTGGACATATACAGAGTGTTCCAACCAACCACTGGTGAATACACATTTTTTCTAGCTGCACATGGGTCATTTTCAGAAATATAACACATAGTACTCTGTAGGTTATGCTTAAGTATATGTAGAAAACAGAAATTATCCCATGCGTTTTATGTGACCACAGCGCAAAGAGACTGGAAATACATGATGAAAGAGGGGAGAAGAACAACACAAATCCATGGAAATTTAACAACACCCTGATCAGCAAATGGGGGTCACAGATAAAATGAAACAAGAAATTAAAGAATATCTACAATTGAATTAAAATGAAAGCACAATTCTTTGGAATTTTTGATATGCAACGAAACCGGTTCTAAGAGGGAAAATTATTGCTGTTAACTCACACATTAGGAAAACACAATGGTCCCCTACAGCTCAACATAACAGCTTGGCTTTACTTCTTGTACTTCATTTTTTACTTTTCTGATGCATGGTTAAGACTGAGCCAAAGCAGGACCTATGCAACAAGAGTTGTAGCTTTTGGGTCTGATAAGGTCAGTGAAATCCCCTCAGAATTTATCCTGAGATCCTGTACTTCAGAATGTAGAACATTTGTCAGTGCAGTCATGTGGATGAGTCACTGCCATTGCTTGGCCAATATGCTCTCCGTGAAAGCCTGAGAGAGTGTCTTCTCCCCATGTGACTGTCCTTAGGCACACTCTACGTCATCGATCACTTTCCTCTTTGGCCCCATAATCT
>NW_004524790.1:2536217-2549590 GCF_000260255.1 Octodon degus
CTCATGTGACTCTCCTTAGGCCCACTCTATGTCATCGATCACTTTCCTCTTTGGCCCCATAATCTTCTTGATCAGAAAATTTGGGACACTACCGAAGTACATGACGTTACAGGAAGCCATCTGATTACAGACTAAAAGCTTTACGAAGTGTAGCTAAATAAAGCCTTCCTCCTTTAACTTTGGGTGTTGGGTTTTTTGGGCAAAACAAAGAAAGAAATGTAAGTAGCACAATAATTACACTACAGGATAATATATTGAATTATATATTATTACTAAGGAGTTTAATAAATTGTATAAAGGTATTTTTATGTGAAAACCTGTTATATCAGTTAAGCAGTATATGAGAAGTTGTACCCAATAAAACATGAATGTATTTGAGAACACACCTGAGTGTTGTACAAAAATGCATGACTCACTAGACTCAAGATTCCCTTTCTAAATTGGATCAGACTGTGAACTGATTGCATCGTGCTTCAACTGTCATGGTGATGCAAGAAGTTTTGTACTCGTGCATGTAATCTCATCAAAAACAGGGTGCTCTAGAAATGAAGAGTTCATTAGGGTAAATACGAATCCAACATATCTGTGTCTCTAACATGGAAATGCCGTGTAAGACTTTAGCTCATCATAATATTTTAAATGCCCCAGAAAGTAGTTAATTGACGAGTACAGGTTGAACATACATAAAACCTTGTACACAATCTCCTGTGCAACACTAAGTAAACAGAAGTCACTGTCCTGGCTGGACTTTCATGCGAGAGTTCGACTGATTTGCAGCCATTTCACCTAACTTCATATAAGGCAGGCAGGCAGTGTGACGATAGCTAAGAAATCCTGGTGAGCAATGCTCCACTTCTCCTCAGCTTTGCAAGAGACCAGCTGAGAGGTCAGTCTCCCCCTGTATCACAAACACTGTAGCCCTGCTCAGCTACTCTTGCCAGTCTCATTGGTGGAGGGAGGACTGAGATCCCTGATCCCCCCACCACCAAGAGAGACTTGCAGAGCTTCAGCTCACTTTCTTCATCATGGGATCCTTCCTGAACTGTAGCATGCTTCTCTGCTTCTGAAGTGCAAGCCAACTGAAACCCACATAGTGGGAGATTTGGAGATCCTTGTCCACATTCCCACTCACATGGGAAATTTGCTCACCTGCATCCCAGCTACTACCATTACTGCAGAGGCAGGTTGAGCATTGGCAGCTTCAAAAATGTCTAAAGGAAGGAATGAAGCCCAATTTCAGTCCACTAACTCACCCAAAGGAGGCAAGTTCATAGGAGAACTTGGATTCAATGTCACAGCAGTAATACTATCAGCAAGTTTTTTGAAAGACAATTATGACTGTTTTATTGATTTTATTTATGCTTTGAAAGAACCAACTCTTTAATTCATGAACTCTTTGTATTTTTCCGTTCATCTCCATTGCATTCATTTGTGGTCTGGTCTTTAGATATTTAAGAAGTCCAATTTTGCAATGAGTTAGAATTATTTCATATTCAAGTTTTCTCTTGAGTATTTATAGCAAACTTATGCAAGTAGGAATACACAAACTTTGTCTTTGTGTTTTGTGTTCAGGTTTTATAAATAAATTCCTTAAACATAATTTTTTTGTGCAGTATTGTGAGGTGAGCCATAACTTGAGCCCTCAGTCTTCCTGTGAGTGGGAATTTCAGGAGCTGAACACTTACCTGCCTTTTAGTTCTATGCTTTAGAAGCAACAGATTTGTTAAAATATTCAGGCTCAATATGAAGCAGGCATTTTATTTGAGCTATTTTGAAACTTCACAGGTAAAGATCTACAAATTTATCCTTATTTTTGTCATGGTCACTTCAGATTATTGTATGTTACTTTTGAATATTAGAATATGTCCCTTGTGAACATCGGTGTACATACATTGAATTTACTTCAATAATTGTTTGTGGTTTCATTATTTGATCAATGGTGTTATTATTTTCCAAAAATTATTTTATCATATTCTTCTGAAAAGTAATTATTTTGTTGCTCTTAACCATCCAGCAGAAAAGTATAAAACAAGGTTTAAAAAGTAAAGCCATTATATATTCTAAGCTGTAAATGGCTCAAGTCAAGAACTTTTGACATTTTCATTTCTATGGATAACCTACTAGTATTTTGGACTACTGGACTATATTGGATTATTTCTCTGAATTCATGCACCTACAATGTATGAATGGTAATGGAATACTCATCTCTGACAAAACTAAACAAAGACAGGGGATATAAATGAAGGACCATTTTGTATCTGTATATATAAAATGATTAGGATAGATATATAGCTACTTTATCTTCACTCAAAGAGAAGAAATATTTGTACTAATAGTATTTGGACAGGGTATCACGTCTGCATCTTGTACTATGAATAACCACTACAATGTATTAATTATTAAAACTGCCCTATTAATTGGTTTCAAAATTGTCTCATTGCTATTTTTTTCTCATTAAAATTACTTTTAAAAATCTACTTAATTTAACTTAGTTTAAGTACAAGCTGGTTCTACATGGAGGTTTCATTGAACTTTGCCATTGAGCTCTGGCCTGCATGCTCCAGATGGGCAATCATGAAACGTGTCATGAAACCTCTCTACACAGGTTCTCCAGTTTAAGGCCAACATCCCATGATCTGTCAACAGGATCCTGAATCTCATTCCAGTTCTCAGAAGACCCATCCCTCCAGCGCACACCACTCTCCCTCATTGGCCAATCACATGTTCTTCACGAGGCCTCTCCCTACCTACTACACTTAGTGCTCCTCTTTTCCACCAGCCCAGCTCCTTCCCACTGCCTGTCTGTAGGTCTACTATGAATCTTACTTTCCTCTACCTTGTCCTCTGTCCATAGCTCAGCACTTAGCTTACCTTCCATTCCCAATAAGTGCTGGGTCTTGGATGGAGAGAAATCCCAGGATCACCGGTTGAGATGGAACATCATGCCTGCTTAGTGTCATCTCAGAGGACTGAGTTTGAAGGTGCCATGCTTCCTTACTACTGAGAAGGTGCACTGGAAAAGAGATGAATGTGGCTTTATGCGGGTGTGTAGCCAGTATTCTGTACTGAATTTCCGGGCAAGAATAAGAGAACCGTGGTTATCCCAACTATTTGTAAGCAGTGTATCTTATCATAACGTCCACCTTTGTGTCAGATTCCTAGGACTCTCTGGGCCATGCAAGGCTGTTTTATTGAGCCTCGGCCACATTTGCTGAATGAAGGAGGCATTCACCAGTTGTTTCACTTGATGAAGAGATTAATAAAGGGTGAGGTTGATTTTATTATTTTGAGAGCTTTGTGTGTTTACTTAGTTTTCAGGAAGTGAAACTTGAATGGTTGTTTTCAAAGCTAAAAATATGGTCCTGTTTTGTAGTTTGCACTGGTGTTAAAGGGCACACACAGTTACAGTTATTGCTTCCATCTCTTTCTGGTGTCTTTTCTGTCTCTGGTCCATGGTCTTGAACTCTGCATGGAGCTGAGTGAGGAAGAACTGTAGTGTACATTTTCTGCTGGTATATGGAAAGGAGCAGATAATACTTAATTCTTGTGTCTCCTTTTTTCCATTGTGCAGGCTACAATGGATTGCATATGGACAAAGGTGTATTTGAGCCATCCTGATTTAATAGAATCTATGTCCCACTACAAGTCTGTCAATGAGAATAGGACTTTTAGTACAGGCATTGACAGAGACAGAGAATCTATGAACTGGTTGCAGTAGAAACACTTGACTCAGTTTCTTTCCAGTTGTAGGGGTTGTGAGGTTCTGCAACCTGAGGCTGGCCTTACCTTTTCTTCCTCATTACTACTCTTTGCATCCCAATGGACTGGGACAATTTGCTGTATTGTCTTTCCCCACAATGCAGCCTTAATTCTGCACTCCAACATTGATGCAGTTGGACAGCATGAGATCATTTCTCCACTACATTATATATAAAATGTGTATAGTCCAGAAATTCTATCCATACATACATGATTCTTATTGGTTAGGTTTTTCTGCTGCAAGGCAAAGAAGCTGAAGTTAAAGGACAGCAAATGCCTTTATCGCTATTGAGTAGGATACAGAGTGGATCATCAGCTTGGAGGATGGATCATGCTCTAACCGGAAACAGGGATCATGAGCCTTTTACAGGGGCAGGGATTTAGGATTTGGCTCTGTAACACACAAGGAGCTGATTGGGGGCTCCCATGTGTGCATGGGGAAACTAGAATGAAGTTGTATCCAGGGCTGTAGTGGGGAAGAAGGAGAAAGTGCTCATTCCAAGCTAAGCTCTTGTTTTGTGATTCAGCTATGTTGAATCAGGTCCATGATAATTTAGCAGAGTGTACTCAGGCCAGAGCCTATTTTTCCCATCTTTTAGTTGTTATGAAGAGGTGATGAATCTCTTAGACTTTTTCCTGTTGAATGGGGGCATTGTTTTCAGGGCAATGTGGATTGACAAGATGATGGTTCTCACCCATATGGAAATTAGCACCGTGTATTTCTGCCATGACAAGTAGTTTTTCATTAGTGAAGACTCACATCTGAGATTGAGTAAACCTTGTCTGGCATCAGAATGTCATCTGGAAAAAAATTCAGAGTCAGGCAGGATAGAAAAGGACTAGCAAAAGCAGTGAATCAGAAAGCCACTGGAAAAGCAACACGAGTTAATTTGGTGTTTTCGAACACTTTTCAGGCAAAGATGTGTAGGTCACAGCGGTTGTGATGACCACCCTGTCAACAAGGGCTTAGGATGAGGAAGTGTGGAATTGTTGGCTGGAGTGGAGTTGTCTGGACACAACTTGATTTGGGTGATGTACAACCAGCAAGGCAAGCTGCCTACATTTACCACTGTTGCTGTAGAGAAGATGACCAGCTGAGGGCCTGCCCATGTAGAATGTTATACTGTAGGCTTAGAGGATTAAGATATATTAAATTTCCTGTACAAGGAAATGGCACCAATTGAGTAGTATCTGTTGGTTTTGTGAGGCAAGCATCCATGTGTAATAATAGGAGATACTGGAGCAAGGATAGAACAGGAATATTGACAACAGTGGTCGAAGGTTATCACGAACAGGGAGGTTATGAAACAGAAAAAGTTGACTCAACAGCACCTCCCCCATCCCGCCAACGGCTTCTGAAAGAAAAAAAAACAGATGCAGAAAGGTACAAAAAAACTCAGATTGGAAATAAAAAAAGAAATCCATCAATTAATAACATTTGCAATAAAGAATCAAATGCAGAAACATATGGAGGAAACCCAATGCTCACCCAGAACAAGTACAGAGGACACTAGCTCGGCTCAAATGCATGAATTAATACCATGGAGTGTAAATATGCAACAGCAGAAAGACATAGAGAAACTCAGAGTGCAATTGTTTTCTGAAATGAAAAAAGAATTCTCAGAATTCGTAGCATCTGAAGTAAAGAAGCAACTACAGAAACATAGGGAAGAAACCCAATCTGAAAAAAACACTGCAGTAAAACAATTTATAACTGCTTCTAATGAAGATATTGATGAAAAAATAGAGGAGATTAGAAAAATGACGGATTCCTTGAATGAGCAACAAAGGAAAGAAATAGATCACACGAAGCAGAATCAAAGAGGTAGAGAGGAAATTAAAATCTCAATCAAAAGCTTTCAAAACCCTTTAAGTGAAAGTGAAGACAGAGTTTCAGATCTTGAAGATCCTGGTACAGCTAGAGAAAAGGAAAGAAAGGATCTCTTAAAAACAACGAGGATGCAGGAAAGAATAATCCATCACCTGAAAGATGATGGAAGATGAACAACGTGAGACTAAGAGTCATCAATGAGAAATAAGGAGTCAATACAAATGACATTAAAAATTATGAGCAGAAGTAGTAGCAGAAAACTTCCCAAATATGAGGAAACAATCTGACAATCAGGTAACCTAAGGATACAGCACGCCAAGTAACCTCAACCCAATTAAAAACTCACCGAGACATATAATAGTCAAGATCCCAGAATTTCAGCACAAGAATAATATATTGAAAACAGCTGGAGAAAAGAAGCAGATCACATTCAAAATAAAACCCATCAGAATTACGGCCGACTTCTCTTTACAAATCACGAAGGCAAGAAGAGCATGGAGCAGAGTACTTCAGGTCCTCTATGAAAACAAATTCCAGCCCAGACTACTACACCCTGAAAAACTCTCTTTCCAGTTTGATGGAGAAGTGAAATACTTTCATGACAAAGAACAGCTAAAGAATTTCATGATGAGAAAGCCAACCTTACACAGGCTACTGAAAGATGTTCCAGAGAGGTACCAAAATGATGAGAACTCCACGAATGACATCAGAAGATCAGAAACAACTAAATAGGGCAAGCAATTAAAGACAGGAGAAGAAGGAGTAAATGACAACAGGTAAATAGCATGTTATACCTAACTCAATACATCTCATTTCTAACCCTTAATGTAAGAGGACTCAATTCACCAATTAAGAGAAATGGAATGGAACAGTGGATTAATAAACAAAATCCAAAAATATGCTACATGCAAGAAACACATTTAACTCATGAAATGTTCATAGGCTGAAAGTCAAAGGATGGAACACAATACTATGTGCCACAGCACCTCAAAAAAAGCAGGGGTAGCAATCCTATTCTCAGACAGTCTCAACTTCAAACCAACAATGATCAAGTGAAATAAACAAGGCCGCTACATACTGGTTAGGGGAAAATTCAAGAGTAAATGGTAACACTCACAAATATGTATGCACCAAACACGGAAATAGCCAATCATATAAAGAAAATCTCCATGGACAAAAAATCTAATATCCAACACCACAATTTTAACAGGAGGCTTTAACACCCCCTTATCTCCAAAAGCCAGGTCAACCAGACAAAACGTACCAAGGAAGTTACAGAACCAAATCAGCACTTGAAATAAATGGACTTGGTGGACATATACAGAGTGTTCCACCCAAACACAGCTGAATACACATTTTTCTCAGCCTCATATGAGTCATTTGCTAAAATAGACCACATACTGGTCGATAGCTCATGCTTAAGTATGTGTAAGAAAACAGAAATTATCCCATGCACATTATCTGACCACAGTGCAATGAAACTGGAAAAGAATGACAAAAGAAACCAGAAAAAAAACCTTAAATACAGGGAAATTAAATGACACACTACTCAGCAATCAATGGGTCACAGATGAAATTAAACAAGAAATTCAACAATATCTACAATTCAATAAAAATTCAAGCAAAATTTATCAGAGGGAAATTCATAGGTGTGAACTTACACATTAGGAAAATGGAACAGGAACAAATAAATACGCTAATGCTACTCCTTCAACAAATAGAAAAGGAAGAGTAAACCAAACCCAGCGCCCAAAGACGGGAGGAAATCCTAAAGATTAGAGCAGAAATTAATTCAATTGAGACGAAGAAAACAATTCAAAGTATTAGAAAAGCAAAAAGCTGGTTCTTTGAAAGATTAAAAAACTCAATAAACCCCGAGCTAACCTCAACAAACAGAGGAAAGAAAAAGTTCAAATAAGGAATTCAAACAAGCAATGAGGAATGAAAAAGGTGTAATTACCACAGTCTCGTTGGAAATTCAAAAGATTGTCAATAGCTACTTTGAGAATCTTCACTCTCACAGAATAGAAGACACAGAAGAAATGAATAGATTCCTTTTACTGTACAAATTACTACAACTGAATCGACAAGATATACCACTCTCAATAGCCCAATACCAGCAATGAAACACGAGATGTAATTAAAAACCTACCAGCAAAGAAAAGTCCAGGTCTGGATGGATTCACAGCTGAATTCTAGAAGACATTTACAGAAGATGTAGTCCCTATTCTCCTCAAAATCTTCCATGAAATTGAAAAGGAAGCAATCCTCCCAAAATCATTCCTGGAGGCACGTATTATACTGATACAAAAACCAGCGAAAAATGCAACTAAGAAAGAGAACTACAGGCCTATCTCCCTCATGAACATAGATGCCAAAATCCTCAATAAAATCCTAGCAAATAGAATACAGCAAATCATCAAGAAGATCATACACCATGACCAGGTAGGATTCATCCCAGAGATGCAAGGATGGTTCAATATTTGAAAATCTATAAATGTAATACACTATATCAATAGAGCGAAAACTAAAAACCACATGATCATCTCCATTGATGCAGAAAAGGCTTTTGAAAAGTCCAGCACTCATTCATGTTAAATTTCAAAAGAAAATGGAAAAGGTGGCCTCTACTTAAATCTGGTAAAACCATTTATGAAAATCCAACAGCTAACATAATCCTAAATGGGGGAAAACCTGAAATCTTTCACTCTTAGATCTGGTGCAAGACAAGGATGTCCTCTATCACCACTCCTTTTCAATATAGTTCTGGAATCATTAGCTACAGCCATTAGATAAGAGAAAGAAATAAAGGGAAGAAGAATAGTCAAAGAAGAAGTTAAATTATGTTTATTGGCAGTTGACATGATACTTTACTTGGAAGATCCAAAAACCTCCACTGAGAAGCTACTAGAATTAATACAGAAATTCAGTAGCATAGCAGGTTATAAAGTCAATATCCAAAAGTCAATAGCATTCCTCTACACAGACATCAAACACACTGAGATGAAAATTATACAAGCAATTCCTTTTACAATAGCACCAAAGAAAATGAAATACCTTGGAATTCATCTCACTGAAGAAGTCAACGGTCTTTTCAAGGAAAATTACAGTACCCTGAAAAAAGTGATCTTAGTGATTTTAGAATCTGGAAAGATATTCCATGCTCCTGGATAGGAAGAACCAACATTGTGAAGATGGCCATACTCCCACAATTGCTGTACGGATTTAACGCAATCACTCTCAGACTACCACTGACATACCACACAGACCTAGAAAAATCATTCCGGAAATATATCAGATACTAGAAATGACCTAGAAAATCAAACGCAATCCTGAGCAATAAAAACAAGGCAGAAGGCATTGCAATTACAAAGTTTAAATTATACTACAAGGATACTGTGATAAAATCAGCATGGTACTGGCAAGAAAATAGAATTGAGGATCAATGGAATAGATTAGAAGATGCGGAAGCCCCTACAAACACAGTCAGCCACCTTAACTTTGACAAATGGACCAAACATGCTCACTGGAAAAAAGATAAACTTTAAC
Organism: Octodon degus; assembly: GCF_000260255.1. Classification (NCBI taxonomy): domain Eukaryota; kingdom Metazoa; phylum Chordata; class Mammalia; order Rodentia; family Octodontidae; genus Octodon; species Octodon degus. Next base: position 2,545,357 of record NW_004524790.1, read on the forward strand.
AAATTGTGCTGGATAAACTGGCTCTCTACAGGCTGAAAACTCAAACTTGTACCAGGTCTATCACCAAGCACTAAACTAAAGTCAAAATGGATTAAAGATTTAAACATTAAAGCATAGACATCAAATCTCCTGGAAGAGAAAATGGGAGCAACTCTTGAAGACATAGGGGTAAGCAAAGAGTTCATGGACAGAAATCAAATCGCAGGGGAAACAGTTGAAAGAATTAACAACTGGGACCTACTCATAACGAGAAGTTTTTCACGTCAAAAGAAATTACCAACAAAGTGAAAAGGCAATCCACAAATTTGGAAAAAAATCATGAAGAGTAACTAGTCAGACAAAGGTCTGCTCTCTAGAATTTATACAGAACTAAAAAACATTAGGAACCCAAAATTTCAAGACCCAATCTAGAAATTCGCATCTGAGATGAACACACGCTTCTCAGAGGAACAAATTAAAGAAGCGAATAAATAGATGTAAATATACTCCACATCACTCACCACCCGCGAAATGCAAATTAAAACCACATTGACATATCATCTCACCCCAGATAAAATGGCTATCATAAAGAAATCACCCAACAACAAATGTTGGAGAGGCTATGGGTGAAAAGGAACACTTCACCACTGCTGGTGGGAATGTAGACTGGTGCAACAGTTATGAAAAAAAGTATGGAGACTCCTTAGAAAAGTTAGACTGGAAATCCCACTTAAACCAGTAATTCCTCTACTTTGAATTTTCCCAGAGGATCTGAAAAAATCATATTATAGTGATATATGTGTGCCTATGTTTATAGCAGCACAATTTGTGATAGCCAAATCTCGGAAACAACCAAGATACCCATCTCGTGAGGAATGGTTGAGAAAGATGTGTGTTTTCTGCACAATGGAGCATTATTCAGCTATTAAGAATGATAAACTCAAAGCCTTTATATTGAAGTGGATGCCACTTGAACATATACTCATAAGTGAAATAAACCAGACACACATGTGTAAATATCATATAGTCTCCCAGGTATGAGAACTGAGAAGAAGAAATACAAATAGAAACGTGTAATACAAGTAAAAGTAAAGAAGGATCTCAAGGACTAGCTAATCAAGAGAGGGAAAGGTGAAGAGCTAGGAAACTTGAATAAGTCAAGCCATACAGTTATATGTAGAAGAGAGGCAAGGCAATTATCCTGAGAATCTTCAGAAGATTTTTTACTCTAGCAGTTAATTGGAATGATTCTCACTGTGACTAACTATATCCACTGATACTGGTGAACTAAGCTACTGCACTGTAAATGGTAATTTGTAATAGTAGTTTCATGCTTGGAGTCCCTGTCAATCTGGTCTTCTGAATATGGGTTGATCATCATGACACGGCAGCTGCTGCTATGATGCCTCTCAGGTAGGTGGTTGTTCAAGAAGAGGGTGGTGAATGAAAGCAAGGGACAGGAAAAGGAATGTTGTGGGACTGTCCTGCTTCAAGGTTTTATATAGTGAGATTTTTGGACTTATGTGTAAACATAAGAAGTATATAATTCTTTATGCCTATTTTAAAAATATATTCTAATTTTTCAATTATTTATCGTATTCTGTAGTGTCTTAAAATTCAACCTTTCAATACTTGATGTAAAATACTTGTTCCATATTATGCCTAAGATGTGTGATATGAAGACAGATAGTGAGGTTAAGCTTAACAGCCTACGTTATATGGTAATAAAAATAAGCTTGTCTTTCGGTTGGTTAATAACCTAATTTTGCATACCAAAATTGGAGAAGAAGGAGGGCTACAAGTAAAGCCAACATTTTGGCCCTAGCCTTATAAGGTCAATTAAGATTCAGAAGATATGAGAACTTGTACTGTAACTTCATGTAAGTCAGTGGTGTCCCAAATTTTCTGATCAAGGAGATTAAGGAGCCAAAGAGGAAATTGATCGATGATGGAGAGTGTGCCTAAGGAGTGTCACACGGAGAGAAAGCATTCTCTCAGCCTTTCACAGGGAGCACAATGGCCAAGCAATGGTCGTGACACTACCTCATGGGTGACACTGATAAAGGTTCTATAATATGAGGTACAGGATATCAGGATAAATCCTGAGGGGATTTCACTGACCTTATCAGACCCCAAAGCTACAACTCTTGTTGCATAGGTCCTGCTTTACCTTGGTCTTAATCATCTAGAAGAAAAGTATAAAAACCAAATATAAGAAGTAAAGCTATGCTTTTATGTTGAGGTGTAGGGTACTCAGGTCAAAAATTTCTGACATTGCCAGTCAAGCGGAAGACCCAATATTATTATGGGCTACTGGACTCTTTTGTGGGAATATTTTGCTGAGTTTACACACCTATAATAATCAAATTACGGAACTTAACAGAAAAAGGGTATACAGAAGAATGTCCATTTTGTATCTATGTATGCAAAGTGATTAGGATAGATACATAGTTACATTCTCTTAGTGAATAAAATGATTTGTTCTAATGGTGTTTGTAAATAGAATATCATGTCCACATCTTGTACAGTAATTAACCACTGATAAGAGTATATGCAATGTGTTGACTTTTGAAACTGTCCGACCAATTTGAAAACAAAAATATACTCAGAAATAAGTACACCTTTAAAATATTTCTCGACATATTAGAATCATTCTGTTAAATAAAAGTCTACTTCACTTGAACCCAAATCTGTATGAGCATGCAATCCTTTTTTGGCAATATTTTGTGGAAGAGAGATTGTGAAGTAACTAATTAGGCCAATGTTGTCTTAAACAAAAGGAAAATATGTAAAGGTTATAGGGGCCCGAGAGATATGTCAGTAAAATAAGCACCTGCCTGGTAAGTGCAATGTCTCGAGTTCAATGTCTGGTACCTTACCAATAAAATAAAGGTCATAACGCATTGCTAAAAAAAAAAAAAAGAAAAAAAAAGAAATGGAAAAAGTCTCCCATGCATGAGCTCAAAAGGACATAGAGATGTGGGGGCCCTAGGAAGTGACTAAAGTCTAATTAGAGACAAGGGAAGAATTTGAGGTAAAGGTAGGGAAAAGACAGGAAAAATTTGGTAAGGTGGGTTTTTAAAAGATCATTTGCCTGTAATCCACATTAAATTTTGGGGGCTCTTGGAATGTAGGAAGCGCAGGGATAGGCTGAGGGATACTTGAAGCAAACTTGTACAGGGGTTGCAGGGGTGACACAAGTGGAACTGAAGATGTCACAGACTATATGGTAAACAAAGGAGCTTTAGGAGATGACCTTTACCCATAAGAGATGTGAGTTATGTTGGGATAGCAAGGAAATGATGAGTGAAAAATTGTCTGGAGTTGGAAGGAATAGGCCCTGTCTCTGTAGGTCATGTAGATTGGCCTTTAGCACCTACTATGGAGACTGTAGATGTAATACAGTAAAGTGAAAACTCAGGAAGAACATTGTATATCCCACCTGTGTGAGAAAGGAAAGTGTCCTACCTGAGATGTCCAGTGACACTCAGGGCTCTGACAAAGATACCACAATGGGGGCCATGAACCTAGACCCCTTTTTTCTTTTCAGAATAAAAACCAAGAAATTCAACTATTGGTGGATCTATCTGCCTCAATCTTTCTTGTGATTTCTGGGAATTCAATAAAAGAGCACTCATATTTGCATTTACAGTGATCCTCAAATGTATAGATGGGACCAAATCCCCATGGTGAGTGCAGGTTAAAGCCTGCTAATGCTCTGTGATCTTCTGCACAATTGAAGCAAGCTTCAGGAGGAAATTGGGTGGCAGCATTCTTAAGGCTTAGCGTTACGTTGCCAAGGTCCTGATTTCATGGAATTCCTGAGTGTCACAGCCAAAACCTGTCACTTGTGTATGCACCACTTTTTTCTCTATTATTTCACATGTGGTAAGTCTGATGAAATAATTTTCCCTGTGGCATTTGAGGACTGACATTCGTCTTTTTATGCTTGGCACAAATGTGAGGAGCAGATCAGGATGTAAAATAGAGGTTACGAAAAATTGTTCCTTCTGGAGAATCTGGGTCTACCTTGCCATAATTAGTTGGGACTAATACACTTAATTATTAGTATTTTATCTGAGAATTGAGCACCTTAAAAACCAGAGAGCTGAAAAGACCTAGAATAGCAAGGGCAATTCTGGGCAATAAAGACAAGGCAGGTGGCATTACTATTCTTGACTTGAAATTATACTACAAGGCTACTGTGATAAAATCAGCATGGTATTGGCATCAAAATAGACCTGAGGATCAATGG
>NW_004524790.1:2552250-2558804 GCF_000260255.1 Octodon degus
ATTATTTGTTGAAACTGTACTTTCGATTTGATTTGAAACTGTCTCATTGCTATATGCTTATCAATAAAACTTTGAAAAGAAAAAAAAAACCAGAGAGCTGTTATTTCTAATCAACCATAGATATTGTAATGTTTAAATCCGTGTTGAAAGTTAACAGACAAGAGTTACAGTGTTACCAAGAAAATTAGACATCAGTAGTAATACCTACTAGAGGTAGTATAAAAGTGACAATGAAATCCTCATTTTGTCTCGGCATCTCTAAATATAATGGTGCCTACCCAGCATACATGTCGCATATTTTTGCTGGAAAATTATCATTTGCCTGATGATCTCATGGTGGCTTGTCATGTACTCCTTATTACAAAGATCTGGAGCATAAGAGAAGGGCATATGTTTAAATCTGGAAGAAACTATCATTGTCAGTATTATATTGTGGAACACTGCATTTTTAAGGCATTAATATATTAAAAAACTGTATCTTCAGGAAGAAAAAAGGCTACCTGGTGGATGAATTAGATGAACAGATTAGAGGGAGGAATAGAGAGTGTCAGAAAGTGTGTTGAGTACAAGGGTTTGAGGCCAGGGAGGAGGCTGTTTTGATTTTGGAGAAAAATACATAGGGTACCTCATGACATTTTATAATTCTAGATGCTTGAAACACAGACAAAATTTTAATAATTTATTTTTCTTTTATTGTTTAATATATTTGGAACAGGGTCTTGCTACACAGCCTTGACTCATAATGATCCTTCTGATTTCAGTCACCTCAGTGCTGGGATTACAGATGTACACCATCATGCTCGGACTCGGTGGCTGGCTCAGTGCACCTGGGAGGGGGCCCAGCTTGGCATGTGGCACCAGGGATTCTAATCTATTCAAAATTTATTTGAGTGGTCTCGCTGGCCCAAAAGTTTATTAAATAAGCGTATTGGTCCCAACAAAGTGTACTAACGTAAAGTCAGATTTTCCTGAATGAACAATTGTTATTAATTCCTATTTTATATTCTGATTTGGCCCTAACATTTATGCCAAGGTTAAAAGGACAGATCTTGACGCTCAAACCCTACAGAGAAAAGAAAATGTAGTAAAATAATGAACAGTGAGGATAAATAATAAGAACCAATGGAACAAAAGTCTAGAATAAAATTCCAATTGAAAAATGTGGTATTTACCAGGTGGATGTACGGTGACAATAAAGGATTTTTAAGGGGAATTCTGGCCACATGCCAGGGAGATAACAGAAGTTTTAGGGAGATATACCCTTTCCATTCAGGTCATAGCCTGTCAGTGTTGAGTTTATATTGCAGCCGAGACATTTGGCAGAAAAAGATTAATTTTAGCTCAGAGTCTCTGGGAGGCAACCCTACCCAAGTATCATGAGGACATCTTTTGAAGGACTGTCTTGACTTTGGTGTGACGGCAATGATGACTTCATTGGCAGTGGACCAACAACTTCACACCCTAGAAGAGATCGTCCTCTTCTCCTAAGAGCATGAAGCAGGAGAGAGCAAATCCCACACCTGTATTCTCAGTCATCTTTAGAAATCAGAGAGAGTTCCCCAAAGATAAGAAAGTAACTGTCATGCCTTGGGGACCAAGGGCAATAACCTCACCCAAGGGATGTGAGGGCAGGTTTTTTATCCCAGGGTCATGGAGTTGATGTCTCAACATGGACACATGGATTTGAGATAGGAAACTCCCATTTTGAGAAATGGCTCACTCATGATTTGAGCCTGATGAGTACTGGGTGTAGGGTAGCAATGGCTAATGGCAGGAAGAACAGGAGTGGCTTTAGGGATCCCAAAGACTGGGGGAGGGAAAGCCTGCCTCCCCCTACCAGCAGGATCTATGTTGCTCACTGATGTGAGTCACAGCATCAACATGTTACATTTCTCAGTGGAGATGCAGAGGAGTAACAGAAAAGGATAGAAAAAGATTCTACTGCCTTTGAGAACAGCATGGAGAGGATTGACAGCAGAGAGAAGCAAAGATCCTCTGACATGAGACAGGAGCCTGGGACTTTATGGACATTTCATAGGGGCAGAGTTTGAGGGGCAGGTTCAGTGACACAAAAGGACCTGACTGCAGGCTAAGGAAGGAAACAGGAAGTTGTATCCAGGGCTGGAGTGGATAAGAAGGAGAAAGTGGGTATTAGAAAGATAAGCTGTGGTTTTGGGATTCAGGCATATTGAATCAGGGCCATTAAGCAGTCTCTACTCAGGTCATAATCTACCAATGTAAACAAAGGATTATTAAACAAGGTTACATGAAAACATTGGCACAATTATATATAGGGAAATTCACTAATAAAGACTCACAAATTCAATTGGGTGTTAAAATAGAAACATAGCATCTTGCGATCTTAAATGAAAAGTACTTATGACATAGAAAGTGTGCTTTCTGTAACACCTGTTTCAGAGAAATGCTTAAGTGGTTAAGGACATTCAGGCCCATAAAATTATGTGTTCAAATTCATAACAGGTTTGAAAACTTCAAGGGGAAACAAAATAAATGGTAATAGTATAACCAACTGCGAGCATTAATAAAATTCATTGTAGACACAATGGAACAAAATTCTAGAATAAAATTACAATCGAAGAATGTGATGGTTACAATTACACGTGTAATTCTGCTAAGGAAAGAAATAACAGTGCTTTCCTTAGTGTAGAAAATCCCAAAATATATCAACATAAGCCTGGAAAGTAGCTTGCGATTGCATAAGGTAGTAAATAACTTTTAGTGAAATCATAACATTTTACTTTAAGAAAGCTTTTTCTCTTCCAGAATGTGTTCTGCCTTTCAAGTCAGGAAGAGAATTGTTCTCTGGCCTTAACAAAATAATGTAGCACTTGGGGACAAAGATGCAACCTAGAAGCCCTGAACTGGAGGCCAAGATGGAAAAGACCTCCATGGCCACCATGGCCTTCCCCTTGCTGCTGTGGTACACGGGCAGGAAGGTGACCCACACACTGCAGAACACCAGCATGCTGAACGTCAGGAACTTGGCTTCATTGAAGGTGTCAGGCAGGTTCCTGGCCAGGAATGCCACAGTGAAGCTCACCAGCGCCAGGGAGCCCAGGTATCCCAGGACACAGTAGAAGGCGGTGAGGGAGCCCTTGTTGCAAATAATGATGATGTGGCCGTGTTCAGTGTGAGCATCAGTTTCAATGTAGGGTGGATTTGTCCCCATCCAGACTGCACAGAGAGTGAGTTGGAAGAGGGTGCAGATGGGGATGATGGAGTTTGGTGCCCCTGACTCCAGCAACTGCCTCATCCTTCTGCCTGGAGCAGTGGCCTTAAAGGCCAGCACCACAGTAATGGTTTTGGCCAACACAGTGGAAACAGCCACAGTGAACACAACTGCAAATGTGGTCTGCTGGAGGATGCAGGAGGCTGTGTTGGGACGACCAATGAAGAGCAAGGAGCAGAGGAAACAGCAGGTGTGGGAGATGAGCAGGGTGTAGCTGAGAGCCCTATTGTTGGCCTTGACGATGGGAGTGTCTCTGTGCTTCACAAAGAGCCCAAGGAGAGCAGCTGATAGAACAGAGAGACTCAGTGCTGCACCAGCTAGAGCTTTCCCCAAGGGTTCTTCATAAGCCAGAAAAGTCACAGTTTTTTCCAGGCAATAATTTCTCTGAATGTTGGCATATTGATGATCTGGACACTTTGCACACTGTTCCACATCTAGCAAAAATGAAAATTGTCATTTGAGTTGGATTATTACTATTTTCACATCGCCATCCTTGGAACTCATGGGACTTGAACTAAATAGTCAATGTGTATATTATTCTTGTTTTCTTCCTTTTTTCTCTTTCCTTTTTAGCCTGTGTGATTGAACTCAAAGTTGGCACTAAGATATATTTACCACCTTGTTAAAATTTTTTATTTTGAGAACAGATCTCTCTGAATCACTATTTTTTCAATGCTTTGTTCCAAGAGAAAATCCTCATTTCTCTGCTTCTTAGAGGCTTGAAATTTAGGCATGCATTGTCACACCTCACTGATTCATTTCCTTCCAGGTGCTATATAAGAAAATCCACACAGAGACTAAGTCCTAAGAAATACTAAATATATGTTATTTAATTCCCTAATGAATCTGGTATCTCTAAAATCTCTTTAGTTTTACAAAGTAAGAGAAAGGATCTAGGTTAATTCCTTAATTCATATGCTTTAATTATTTGATTTAAATATAAATTTGTATAAACAATTCCCCAGACATTGAATGAATATCCTTATTTTAGGAAACCATTATTATTTTCAAAGCCAGAAGGAAACACATATGAAGAATCATATTGATTGTAATGTATTTCTAGTATTGAGACTCTCCATGTTAGAACTTGCTATGTGCAATTAAGTTATACTGTGAAAGGGGTATTTTACTACTTGGATATTGGTATCTTTCAAATAATTACAAGACTTATCTTTATACATTTAATGATTTTAAATGCGTGAAAATGGAAGTTTGAAAATCTTATCTATGTGGTAAACAGATATGCTAAGTTTATACTACTAGAAACCTTATCAGTAGGTGAGATATATCAGACACACGTGTGCTAACATCATATTGTCTCACTAGTGGAAAAATCTAAAAGTGTAAATAAAACATGAAAGGTACAATAAATACTGTGAAAGGGAGAGAATATATTCTATGGGAAGGAAAATTGCCATAAGGAAAGGCACTAAAGAAACAAGGAAATGTCTATGATAGCTTGGGTAATTTTAGTCCTGATATTTGTTGGTCAATCTCAAAGAACAATAAATGCTCAAATGGTTTCTTTATTATCTTGCCTCCTAAAATTTCAGTTTGTATCTTGTTATCTAAACAACTCATTTGAATTCAATATTATGTAATAAAATAACTTTGTCAAGTTATTACTCTTTTGTTTTGTGAAAGTCTGTATCATTTATAATGTTTTTTCTTTCCCTTTTACTGTTTTGTGTACTCTTTAAAAGACAAAAATGAAATTTTATCTATGAGTGCTTTATGACTCTATTCCTTAAGTGGAAACATAGTATAATTTTATTCATGCACATGGATTTTATACTTACAAGCAATATCACTGAAAAATTATTTTTTTCTTTTCCTTTTGTTTTTGTTTTTGTTTTTCAGGTACCTGGGATTGAACTCGACACTGCGCTAACCCCACAAGCACTTAGATAATTGAACTATCTCTCCAGGCTCTATCACTGAAAAATTCTATCATTCATGTTTATCATATATATCTCTATCTATCTATCTATCTATCTATCTATCTATCTATCTATCTATCAATCTAATCTTTCTTTATAGCATTGACCATGCTCTAGAGTGTAATATTTGCCAAATGCATAACACAGAAAGATTGCTATCTCATTGTTGAATTCAAAAATGGACGAAAAACACTAAAGTGTGTGTCAAGAAACTACAAGCACCATTTCTGGGGGCAGTTAGAGCCCTTACCCCATGTCTCTTGTTGTGTCTTTGGAATCACGGTGACGTACAAATTTATTATATTGTCTCCATTTGGTAATGTTTTTTTTTTTCTTTTGCCAGTGTCTACGTCATTTAATTGTATTTTGTACACTGATTTTGCTCATGGTATACTGTCCTTGAATAGAACATGTGAATTTGACATATAAAAGAAAATGACCATTCCATTTGTTTCTTCTAAGTGTATTTTCAGCTCTGAGTAACATCAGTCATTTCCTTCGTTAAAATGAATTGATTTCCCTCTTTTCCTTTTATGAAGGAATCAAGTCATTATTAATATTTTTGAATTTTTGTTATTTTCACTGGTAATATCATCCCCAAAACCTTTGAGTGTAATATTACACTACAGACTCTAGAAATGATACTGTGGAGATTTTAAAATTTTCTCTCAGCAGTGTTTTGCTAAGTTTTCCTCTGATTTTATACATTTCCAGGCATCCATTTCTGATAAATTACTTATATTTTCATATGAAAGTTTTTCTACAAAACTATACTAGTATATTATTTTCTTTCATGATATTATATAAACTTTAAATTTTTCTCTTTGTTCTTGATCAAGTGTACTGAGTTTTCACATTACATAATCACATTTAATTGTGTTCATTTTCTCTGTCTTAATTTCTGAAACATTCTGTTCAGACTGTATTCTATCTTTTATTTCTTTCATGTTTATTTGCACTGTGTTTTGTAGAGTGTGATTAATATTTTAGAACCAAAGTTCAGGTTTATAAAAATTTGAAGAAAGACAACACAAAAGGGTGTGTAATATAGATTGATTTTTGCCTGAGTATAGTTTGAACTTCAAGTTCCATGATATACTGTAGCACATGGCTTATAATTGGTGCTTTGATCTGTTCTATATACTATGTAGGATAGAGCATTATACATATTGGAAGCATATATTGACTGATTAGTGGATGCCTTGTTTTCTATGAGGGTATATACAAGATTTATAGAAAAACACCCTATTTCCATATTTTATGGTGAATATATGTTCAAATAATTTCATGAACCAGTACGTAATTTGCGTTGATGCATTTCAGAGAACATTTGAAATATGGCTGCATGTGTTTTGAATTCAAAG
>NW_004524790.1:2566770-2568273 GCF_000260255.1 Octodon degus
AAAAAAAAAAAAAAAAAAAAAACAAAAAAAAAAAACAAAGTCTATGTCATCCACAAAGCAAATCAGAAATGATTAAATAGGAAAGTGATTCCATCATGTCATCATTTTTAATAAAGATCAATATTTTCACAGGGGTACTTATAATATTCAATAGTGCAGTCTAAGAGAATGGGTAATAAATTACTCGAATTGGATTGTGCTGTTATAAGCATGTTGTCCATCAAAGACATCTTCCTTTCTCTAATAAATCTCAATCTTTATGGCCATCTTCTTTGTGTGAAGAATAGTGTCAGCCACTAGAAAGTGAATATGCCTGTCTCTTATCTTGATTATAATCCTGTTGAAGTCCCAAAGTTTGTAAAGCACAAACAAAGATTCATAAGAATGGATTAAAAGGAAAATAAATTAGAATAGTTTTCAAAGGGCAAAATATTTATTCCAGCCATAACTTTTGCTATGATGCAATAGCAGTCAGTAAGGCAAATACCATGATAAGTGAAGGGAGACTTTTACTATCATTGTGTTCTATAAGATTTTTTCCATTTCTAATATATATGAAGTGAATATAAAAGAGAGAGACTGTGTCAACACGACATACTCTTACTTGAGTCATTGGCGATCTCATTCTCTGGGCAAGCGATGCAATCAAAACAGCAAGGAGTCTTTCCCTCCTGAGGGCTTTTTCTAAATCCAGGATTGCAATTCTCACTGCATACTGAACGGGGAGTCTAATAAAAACAATATACAGTAGTAGCTTATTAGACTTGTACTTCAACAGAACTACAGGAATACATTTAATTGTATTTATATAGAAGCAAAACTGTTTTCATGTTAAATTTATTTCAAAGTCTGACACAGAAATTAAAAACAAACATGAATAAGTGAATTTATTTCCCACTCAGGATGTTTATAAATTTTTATTTTTCTTAAAAACCTGAGAAATTTAGGTCCATTACCCTGGAAAGCACATTTGGAAGAGGAGAGTGAGTCTACGCCCTTCTATTCCTCCCTCAGCCCTCAGCATGGCTGATGTGAGGCCTCTGACTCTATGCTCCTCTCATCCACTACCACTCTGATGTGGTGAGGTTGGCAAGAGGAGTGGCCCAGAGTCCTACAGAACATCAGCAATACAATATTCCCAAGAAGAAGGCATCACAATGCACAGTCCGAACTAGATGTATAGAAGTATCCCATTCAGAACTGAATTCAGGATCAGGCACCAGCCCTAGCAGAGGAATCCAGGTGACTGGCACCTCCCCCTGCACCACTGGACCAAGAATCCAGGGAAGACCCAGCCGCACAGCAGAACTCTGTCTAGTGTGCATACAATGGACAGGTGAATCTGTCAAGCTGGAAAAGTCAGAAAAAGGAGTCAAGAAGTAGTAATTGATGTGTACTCGCACTTTGCTTGAGGACCAAGACACAGAAATGAATCACATGCTTGCAAAAAGCCTCTTTTTGAAAATTTCCTTTTATCTTCCTCTATTTTTGTTAGCATCTTTT
>NW_004524790.1:2568473-2583874 GCF_000260255.1 Octodon degus
TTCTTCTTCTTCTTCTTCTTCTTCTTCTTCTTCTTCTTCTTCTTCTTCTTCTTCTTCTTCTTCTTCTTCTTCTTCCTTCTTCTTCCTCTCCTCCTTCTCCTTCTCCTTCTCTTTCTCCCTCTCCTTCTCCTTCTCCTTTTCCTCCTACTCTTCTTTTTTTCTTCTCTTCCTCTTTCTCTTCTCTTCTCTTCTCTTCTCTTCTCTTCTTTCTCTTCTCTTCTCTTCTCTTCTCTTCTCTTCTCTTCTCTTCTCTTCTCTTCTCAGTTTCTTAATTGGCTAAGAAAACCTCCAGCCACAAAATATTAATCCCATCCCCTAAACATAGAACTGACTTCAAATAATCCTTGAGTACTCGTTCATTCTTTCTTTGCTACCCATTTTGTACTTTCCCAAACATTATGTGACCATCCTTTGTCATCTATCCTTGCTTGTTTTTCATTTCCATTTACCTATTCAGTAATGTATGTGTCATACAGTGTCTCACTATGTAGCTTGCACTCTTAGTGATCCTACTATTTTCAGCCTTCGAAGTGCTTGGATTATAGGCATGCTTCAACATACCAGAGTATGTCTGCCCGGAGGTCAGACCTGTGCAGCAAGTGTTACAACGGATTAAACCTTGGTCACTGAGCTTGGCTAAACAGGCACTTAGTGTGCTGAGCTATCTCGCCAGCCCTTCCACTTATTTTTGTTTTGTACACTATCTTTCCTAAATTTCCCAGTCCCACACTCATACAGAGAAAAGCAAAACACTCTACCAAGGGGAAAAACAGCTGGCATATGCACTCCAAGTTTAGCTAGCACTGTTTCATTGCTATACAATTTTCTCTTATGAACTAAATACAAATCAATAGTTTTCACTTTGTCAGTTTCTTAATTGTGCTTGATGTTGTGAAGGCTAAGTGTACTACTTTAGCTAAGACATCCTGTCTGTTGTAATGAGTTGTTCTCCCTTCTGGAATGATTCTGGGATGTTCTGGGATAATATCCTCACACAGCCCGGTAACAGAGAACTGAGAATGAAGCAAAACCAATGCTAATATCACATGTGTAACCAATGGGAAAGCTAGGATAGACACAAACAAAGAAATTTCTCCACACAGAACACATCCCTGAAGAACCCTTTTTCTAGAGAGATCTTGCTACTAGATATATGGTCACCTAATGTAAAATTCCACAATGATCATTACACAAAACAAAATAAAAATCTCTTGAAACATAAATGACAAGGTGAACAATCAAAATGTAATCTCATTTTGTATCTCTAAATTCCATAGATTTTAGAGATAATGGCATCTGTAGAGAGGAAAAAACCCCTAAATCTCTGTGCATATAGAGGAAATCAGCTCTGAAATAGTCTTGCATGTTTATTTTTTATTTTTTGTGTTTTAGGGAGGGGTCTACAGTGTTTTCAGGGTCTTATTACTAGATCAGACTCATAATGATCCACCTATTTATAGCCTGCCAAGAGCTGAGATTCCAGGTGTGTGCTACAACGTCCACTCTAGTCTTGCATGCTAAAAACGGATATGACATCCATAATGAAGGCATTGGTCATCATATGTAGAGAAGACATAGACAAAAAATAGAGGAAAATGGGAATGAACCCTATAGGAAGACATAGAATACATAAAATAAGTTTAAAGAGATATCTAGGATATTAAAAACTCCATTAAAACCTGGCAAACAAGATAAAGTTTCACATCTGGAAGACAAGAATTTGGCTAATTATTATAAAAATAAAGATTCCTTAAAATTAACAGAGAGAAGGAAATAATTCAATAACTTCAATATAATTCAAAGAAAACCATATAAGATGGATAGGTAGCAATGAAAAAATTGAAGTGAAAAGTTATGACAGAAATAGAAGAAAATGTCCAAAGCATGGGAAAAAAATCTGATAAAAACATAAGTGAAGCATAGATAACTCTTATTAACCATAACCAAAAACATCTGCACCCACAAATGTAATAAATAAGATGCCATAAATTAAAAACAAAAAGACATCTTTTGGAGAAAAGAAATGAATCAACTTAAATGAAAACCCCTTAAGATCATGGACAAATTCTCAATACAAGTACTCAGGTCAAGAAGATTTTGAAGGGAGGAATAACATGTTCCTTAAGAAAGCAACTTTCAAACCAGATTGATGTATCCTTCCAAACTGTCTTTCAGAATAAACAGAGAAGTAAGAAACTTCTATGACAAAGAACACCTGAAGGAATTCATGACTACTGATTCAACACTATAAGGAGTACTGAAAGTATTGTAGAAAGAGATTCAGATGAGTATGTTTCAAGAACAGAAGAAAGAATATATCAGGCAGGGCAATAGAAAAAGTAAAGTGAAAATGCAGAGAACCAACAGAAGAAAAATAATATGAAAAGGAGATGCCAATACATATCTATTATAACCATTCATATAAATGGCTCATACTCTCCCACTAGAAAAGGTGGATTGGGAGAATGGATCAAAAGATAAGCTCCAAAACTATTGTGTGTAAGTGTAACATATTTAAAACAAAAAGAATCTCACAGATAGAAAGACAAGGTGTAGTAAAATTACTGTATGGAACAGAATTGCAGAAAAGGGCAGGGATAGCTATTCTGTTTTAGATAATATGGACTTCAACCCAAGAATGCTTAAAAAGCACTACTTACTTGTTAATGGAGATGTCTAAGAGGAGGGGATGACCATCATAAATATGTGTGCAGCAAATACAGGAGCACACAAATATATAAGACAAATATTATTAGACAGGAAAAATCAAAAAGCAACAACACATTTAGTATCTCACTGACACAAAGTGATCAACTACAGAGAAATATTAGCAAAAGAACAGCAGAACTAAACCAAATCTGTGAACAAACATATTGTGTGCTCTTATGGAGCATTCAAATGAAGAATATCGGATTACATATTTTTATTAGATGCACATGGGACATGCTATAAAACAGACCATATGCACTAAATCGTAGAATATTAAATAAATATAAAGAATTGACATTATCCAATGCATGTTAACTGACCATAGTGCAAGGAAATTCAAAATTGACAAAAGAAATCACAAAACTTCATAAACCGATAGAAATTAATTAACACTCACCAGAAAAACCAAGAGATCACAGATGAAATTAAAGAAGAAATAAAACTGTATATAGAATCAAAAAAATGCAAATACAGCAGAGTAGAATTTTGTGAAGCACCATGAAAGCATTTCTCAGAGGCAAATTTATAATAGTGAATTCTCACATCAGTAAAACAGAACAATTAAAAATTAAGAATCTCATTTAAGCTTCTAGACAAGGAAGAACAAGATAAGTCAAAAGTCCATTGAAGGACAGAGGGAATTATGAAAATCATAGTAAAATTAATACAATAGTGACAAAGAAAACAATGCGATGAATTAATGAATTCATGTTTTGAAAGAATGAATGAAATTGGTTCAGTCCTAGTCAGCATGGTGAACAAATAGAAAAGAAAACTGAAATTCAGGCAATGAACAATAAAAAGAGTGACATCACTGTGGAAACAGAGATCATCAATACCTACTTTGAAAATCGTTCCTGGAATAGAATGGAAAACAGAGAGGCAAAGAATAGATTCCTAAATGAATTACCAAAGATTAGTCAGGAAGATATAATTTTTTGGAATAATCAATTATTACTTAATTGTATAAACAATAATTAAAAACATAGCAGCAAAGAAAGCCCCAAGTCCTGATGGATTCATTACTGAATTCTACAAAAAATTAAGAGATCATCTAAGGTGAATATTCCTCCAACTCTTTAACGTAAATGATATAAAAATTTTCCTAACTCAGTTTTGGAGACAAATATTACCTTGCTAAAAGAACTAGAAAAAGACTCAACCAGAAAGAGGAACTACAGGCCAATTTTCATAATGAACATAGATGCAAAAATCCTCAATAAAATAGTAGCAAAGAGAATACAGCAAATTGTTAAGAAGATTATATGCTATCACCAAGTGAGATTCATCCCAAGAATGCAAAGATGGTTCAGCATGTGTAAATCAATGAATATAGTACATACACCATATTAACAGTTCCAGTATAAAAACACACTCTTCTCAATTGATGGAGATAAAGCCTTTAATATAGTTCAACACATGTTAATGCTAAAAAACCCTAGAGAAAATTGGGATTCATGGTCTATACCTGAGCCAAATAAAAGCCATTTATGACTACCAAGAGCCAATATTGTCCTAAAATGATACATAATGAAAACTCTAAAATTAGTAAAAAGATAAGGATGTCCATTGTCACCACTCCTATTCCATAGTTGGTTTGGAAACACTGCAATAACAATCAGAAAAGAGGAGGAAACGAAAGGAATAAATATAGGAAAGATAGAAAGTAAATTATCATTAGTCAAGGTCTTGTGATACTCTCCACAGAGTACCCCAAAAACTCCACACAAAGACTTATACATTTAACAACCGAATTCAATAGCATAGTTGGATCTAACGTCAAAAATTCAGAAATCAATAGCATTGCTGTATGTGAATATCAAATTCAGTGAGAGACCAAGTATGGAAACTACACCATTCACAGTAGCATGCTAAAAATTGAAATAGAGAGGTATGAAACTAACAAAACAGTAAAATATATATACATTGCAAATCACAGTACTCTATGAAAGTATCTTGAAAATGATATAAGAAAATAAAAATATATCCCCTATTCATGATTATGAAGAACCAACATCATGAAAATGGTTATAATCTCAAAACTGTTATAGAGATTGAATGCAATCCCTATAATAATAGCATTATCATACCTCTCTGATGCTAGAAAACATTTGGATAATGCATTTGGAAACAGAAGAGATGTAGAATACCATTAAAGGGAATATGTATACATGTATATTTAATGATATACATGTAAGGATACAGATCTATATAAAGAAACATCTAAGTATATCTTGTGTTTATATAAAACATAATTAAGGTTATTGTATTACTCATTTTTATTAGATCATCTAAATGAATGGTTTATGCTTATATTATGTGATCAATTTTTCATGCATATATCAAGTAATGAGATACTACTTTGATAACATCATTAATTATATTAATCATTTATATTCCCTTAGTGTATTGTGTGTAGTTTTTATCTCTTTAAAATAAAAAACAATGAATATTAATGTTCACTTCTTCAATTTCTACACATGATTATTGCATGAGTAAAATTTTTTGGGGAAAACCTACGAAGATATTCAGTTTCTTTTGATTAAGTGTAGCATGATTGGGTAACTCCTTGGTAACATGATTGGGTAACATACCTTGGTAACTCCTTTGTAACATGATTGGGTAACATACCTTGGTAACTCCTGTGGCCCATTCTATGATATCCTCAGATAAAGCCATTTTCTGACCATGTGAAGTATGAGAAGAAAATGTGCCTAGTTTGGCCATAAGTCTAAGGCCTTCTGGAAAATTCCAAAAATTGAGAATATTATACTGTGAGTCCAATTTTCTTCTGTCATCTATGTTCACTTTGTCCCCAGCACGGTTGCTAAATTGGACATTCTTCAGAAAGCGATGCAGCTGAAAGAAACACATCGTTTTAGGTGTACCGAGCTCCAAGAGAAAGACAGAAAATACCGGTGGAAGAAAGTTTCTAAGAGTATTTGTTTCTATACATTTGAAACAACTTTAACACTGAGATCTATTAAACTGTAAAACATGAATGACTGCGGACTACATTATCACCATGTTCCAGAAAGATCAGTTTCAGCAAAAACATATTCTTTGCAAGCCCATTTAAGTGAGATAAACAGTTGGGTTAGGGCAAAACATCAGCTGCAGAATCAGTTAAAACACACAACATTCATTTTGTTCTGCCTATTCCAACACTATTTACCATAAAGCGAGTTTATCAGTATCCGAAGATTCTGAAGAATTGAACAAAATTTAATTATTTGCAATGTCAAGTTTAACTCAATTTACTGTTATAAGTAAGTACAGGTTGTCTGGTTATCTTTTAAGAAAATTATAAAACACCTTTACATGGCTAAGGAATTGATATCCAATTTGCAGAAGCAACAAGCAGGCGTTCTCTTTCCTCTTCCTGGCCACGGGCTCCTTCATTGAAGATCATCTCAACATAGTTAAAAAATTTCCTCCTTAATATTGCCTATGATACACATTGCTTCAGATTTTGTACAAATGACGCTGCCATGCTTGGGTGAAATTCATGGGAAAACTTGAGAGAGATACCGAGATAAAACTGCCTGCCATGCAAGGGAAGACATTACCTGCCAGGGGGAAAACATCATTATTTTTGCATGTCTCCTTGGATGTGTTATCACTCCTTCAAAAACCATCTCATGGAGAGCATGGGCTACAGCATACACAGCATTGTACATATTGTAACTCCTATCACTCATAACTGTGTCAAAACGATTCGGAGGCAACCAAGCCAGAGAAGCATTAGGAATACAGTTGATCAAAGCACAGTCAGACTCAGAGAATGAGCAATCAAAATTCTTGGACCAGTACATAAAGAGGTAAGTGTCTTCTGGGTATTTGAAAGGGGTAGCTGCCTGGACAAAAGATTTGAACCCTGAAATCTCTTCATGGTGGTGTGCAAAAACCAAAATCCCATGGAATGGGTCCAGTATAAAATCTCTTCCAGTCAGATCAGCATGCCATCGTGAGTTTGAAACCCAGATTTTCCATGTCACTAAGTTTTGTGCAATGTTGTAGTTTACGTCATTTGCACTATCAGTATCATAGTAAATGACCACCACATTGGCAGATATTGTATCCGCGGTCAGGATATCATGTTTCTTCATGGCTGACATATATGACACAGCCGCAGTTGACAACATTTTCACAAAGGCTACACAGACTCTGTTTTTGTCCATCTCAGCTCTTATATCTGAGAGAAACTGAAGACCCTTATGGCCTTCTGTAATAAGAAGACCCACCCAAGTCCAGTGGAAATGAAGCATCAAGGACACCATGGCAAGGGCCAAGTAAGTGTCCTTTGGGGCCACCTGATGGAGAGAACGATACTGGCCACTGTCAGTCAGTGTAGGGTCAAATGAGCCAAAGGTAACCTTAAACAGAAAAAAAATGTTAATCACTGAAGTATTGATCAATATTGAAATCCTGAGATATGTAACTGAAGAATTTCCATGAGTTATACAGTTAGACACATATTCTTTCCTCCTTATAAACACCTCATGCATCAAGGGATTTTTAAACAATGAGTGAATATTTTCAGTCATGTTGGATATATAGTTTGTATCTTCATTTTTGATAGAAAAATTGAAGAGAAGAAATCCTGTGTAATCCACTAAGTGTCTGTGTGCTGACTCTGGTACATTACACACTGGGAGAAATGCTCATCCCTGCCCCCTTTTTAACTCTTTATACTGCGGGAAGTTGAAACAGCAATATTGTACTTCTTGCATTTTCACCCTCACCTGTGGAAATTTGTAGAGTTCCATCAGTGGTCCAACCTGAGCTGAGGTTCCCCATGACAATTCTGTCAGTACTGCTGCACACTTGCTTTCTGTCCCACACATGTAATTAGGGGTCTTATGTTGACCTGTGAGCAAAATGAATGAATTCTCCAGAATCCTCCAATGACTGTAAAGGAAACTGTGGAACTCATATCCCAGAGAAATGTTAGGTAAAAGATGAGGATTCCTGTTGATCTCTTCTATGGCAAAAATGAAGGCCAGGTAGTTCTGGTAGTTGTTGGGTGCGAGCCTGCACAGGGAACACAGAAATGTTTAGGGGAAGGGCCCAATCAATGGTCATATTCCAATCTAAGCTAGCACCAATTAAGGACTGAATGCCTATGTTCTTTCCACATACTATATAATTCAAACCGAAGTATGAATATGATGGTGTTAGGGAACTGAATTTTTAAAATGTAATTAGATTTAGATGAATCAGTGGAGTGCATTTCTAATGGAGGAGATAGTGGTCTTAGAGAATTCTCGGAGTAGTTGCTTCATCTTTTGCGTCATTTATTATACAGTTAATATGATCTTGGTATATATGTAGAGAATAAATTTTAAGTACAGAAGTATATTACATAGATGTTTATGAAATGTAATATTTTAAAATATCCTGTTTGGAAGAATCAAATAGTATATGTATTGATGTATATATAGTATCAATATTAACATGCATCCATTTATATTTAAATTCTTTATTTTAGGAAAAAGACGTTTCCTTAATGTTATTATTAAATTTCCTTCACACAAAATTTCTATCCACATTCGTGAATGTGAAGAAATAATAGGTTGTTTGATGCATCAATCTACTTAATTTAACTTAATTTAGTTATTAGGTAATATAAATTATGGCAGTGCATAATATTGCATCTAAGAAAATACATAATTGCTTTGATAAAAAAAGATAAAATTAAAGAAAAATTGAAATTCTAAGTCCAAGCATAGAGTCTCCTTAAAGATTATTTTGCTGAGTTTACACACTTACACTATTTACATGGCAGTGGAATACCCATTTCTGACAAAACTAAACATTAAAGGGGATACAAATGAAGGATCATTTTGCATCTGAATATACAAAATAGGATAGATATACAGCTACTTTCTCTTAATTCAATGAGATCAAGTATTAGTACTAATAGTATTTGGGCAGGATAACATGCCTTCGTCTTGTACTATGTATAACCACTACAAAGACAACCATATGCAATGTATTATTTATTGAAACTGTCTTACTAATCGCTTTTGAAACTGTCTCATTGCTATTTGTTTCTCAGTAAAATTAATATAAAGAGTTTGTTGAAGAATAAAGCAGTGAGTCACAATGCAGCTGAGTGAGGTTCAGAAATACAAGTCCATGCTCAGTCCCAGGATTCATGGTCCAGAGAATTTCGCCTCCTTTTCCTATGTAGCAATTTCTGTAAGGTAACCTGAATTTACTATCGACAAAGTGCAATCTGCTTTGAGTGTTGTGGCACGAAGTTTCTTACAGAAACTGTATATGAAGAGAATTTTCATTGACAAAATTGTCAATGGAAGACTTCTTTGTTAGCATCAGAGTTAATTAGTATTGCTCTGGAGTTTCTGAGCCACGGTAACCATTCAGCAAGTTAGGAGTGAGTGAAAGATTTGGACCAACTAGTAAGCATGAATATCCCATTAGGAATAAGAGCTCTCACCTAAAAGTAAAATGAAATTCGGGGACTGTGCCAAACAAAGCCTAAGTAAATGAAAAGAAATATTTCTAATATAAAATTGGTAAGTGAAATTCCTTTGAGAACAACATATAGTATAGCATCAGCTTTAACAAAACAAACAATAAGACATTTTAAAACTCTAAAATTCTAGTAAAGAGACAAAAGCACTAAAATATTTTGTAAAGGTTAATTTTTAAAATTTTAATCAAGTTTGGCACCACTAATAAACATTGAAGGAAGAGAGAAGTTTTATATCAGATACAAAACTATACAAGTGCTCTGAAATTTGCAAAATCTGTGGAAGCAGTGAAACTGAGAACCTGAAAGAAGTCCGTTATTTAGAGCAAAGGCAAGTAATAGATGCATTAGTGTGACATACTACAAAAAAATAACATCTGTGTGTATCTGTCTATCATCTATCTATCTATCTATCTATCTATCTATCTATCTATGTATCTATCTATCTATCTATCATCTATCTACATGTCTATATATCTCTCTATATATCTGTCTCCATGTATCTATCTTGATCTCTCTGATTATCATCTATCTTTTAAACATATTTAATTGAAATTCATTGAATATTAAATTAGGTTATTCACAGTGTAAACTATTTTAAAACTAAAGTTAATAGATAGAAAGATAAATAGATGGATGATTGATAGATACACACAGATGTTACTTTTTTGTAGTGTGTCACACTAATGCATCTATTAGTTGCCTTTTCTCTGAATAAAGTTAAGTGAATGCACACATGTATGGGAAAAAATTTCAGAGATACTAAATACTTGTTTAGAATCTAAATTAATAAACAGCACAAAAGTATATTATTGGCACTGCATTTGAATATCTGAATAGAAGTTCCTTCATTTTTCCTTCTCATTTTAGCAAGAATCCAAATTCCCTTCTGAGGCCCTACATTCTTGCTCCTGATGAATACATCAGCCTGGAAAAAATAACACCTCATAATTGCAAGTGTGTTCCTTTCAGCCACAGATAGAGCTCACAGTTTATGGGCCACAAAAGCACTTGATTCTCTGAGCACAAGTCAGGACAGCAGAGCACAATAGAAGAGTTGGTAGCTCATCCTGTCATCCTAGGAACATAAGTAAATCCTACCTCCTTGAACTATTATTGTATTCTGATAATGCCTTGTACCTGATACAGCTTCTCACTCTCCACTGTACTCAGATGATGGCAGATTGTCCTGGGATCTCTTTAGTTATTATTCTATGAAGCAGTAGCTAGACTCCCTCACTGTCCCTCTACATGCTGCTAGTTAGCATGAAATGCACACTAGCCCATTCATTAATAAGAATCTGCCCACCCACCAAAAAAACCACCTTTCAGTGCATTCTATCCTGTGGGCTATGTCCCCCCAAAAATACAATCCTTCTTACAATCTTCAATATGTGTCACGAGTTATTAATCCTCTCCCAAGGATAAGGAGATTTTGAGCACAGTTCTGAGTCCCTCAAAAACGTTCTCGTCTGTCACCCAGAAAAAAACACTAAGTAGTCATTGTCAGAATTACAGCTCTATATAGTAAGCACTTATTTATTTATTAATTAATTTGGTTGTTTATTTATTTATTGTGGTACTGGGGATTGAACTCAGGACCTTGAGCTTGCCAGACAAGCACTTATTCTACTGAGCTGTCTACCCAGCCCTGTGAGAACATATTTAAAAACACACATTTTATTTTATTTTATTCTATTTTATTTGTGGCCAGCTCAGCCCACCCTGGGGTTTGCGATAGTGTGGCATGTGGTGCCGGGGATCAAACCATGGTCCCTGCGCTTTTGCCTAAGCTTGCCTAAGCAGGTGCTTTAGACCACTGTGCTAGCTGGCTTGCCCCCAAAACCAAAAATTTTAGATAAATGATATAAGAAAAACACACATTTAGGGTACAATGACAAATGCTGGCAAGGTCATCTGTTCAATAGTCTGAAGCATAATAAACTTTTGAGCCCAGAACTTTGCTGGCAGTATAGTCAGAACAGTAATCTCTGTCTCAAAACCTATGTAAGCATAAGAATTATGTCTTCAAATAAAAGTAAACCCCTGTACATTATAAGGACTATGAATATGACAGACATCATCTGCTGAAAAAAAAGGCCTAGGTTACTTGATCTGCAGTTTCTGCTCCTAAATAGAGTGCAGATTTAAAGGGACCAGTCACAGCTGCGGAACTCACTGGCCTAGTTTCATAAATCATGAAAGCATCTACCACCAAAGTAAAAGAAATAAAAGTTTAATAAACTATGAGTATGTAGCACACACAGACATGGAAGAAAGAGAAAGGGCAGATAAAGTTACATCACCAGGTCTGAAGAGCTTCTACATCTGTAGTTTCAATTCCAGTGCTGAGTATCCTTTTATGTGGTTTTTGGAGTTCTGATTGGTAGAGGCCTTGGAAGAGTATCATCTCTACGGATGGAATTTCAAAGTCCCAAAACTTTGGGACTTTTTTGAGCCCCATTAAATACCATTTGATACTGGAGGGGCAGCAGGCCAACTTAGTGCATGAGCAGAAGCAGGGTGTGTGAAGCTTCCAAGATTTGTCCAGTTACCAGAAGCAACAAATATCTGTCTCTTCCAGACAGGTAAGTAAAATACTAGTTGGGAACTGGACAGGATAGCAGTAAGTTTCTGCTCTCTTCTATAAGACTCAGGCAATGACTGCACAAATGACATCTCTTTTTCTCACAATATCACAAGTCATATGCTAGAGCTTTCTGATCCTGAATTATTACTTATCTATATGTTTTACATCGCACATGATAAGATAGCTTCTGAATAGAGAAAAGTTATACACGTTGAACTAAAGAAGAATTGCATTGCAAGGTTAAGATTCACAAATGATTTTTCCCTTTTTCTGTGGCCACCTTGAAGCTCCAGGAGTCCTGGAGCAGCCTTAAGTTCATTTGAAATAGCAACTATATATTTACAGGAAGATGTTCCTTCTCGTAGAAGTGATTAAATGGCTGAAGACAGTGTGTAAGAATGTACAGAGTTTTGTGCATATTTAGAAAAGCATAAGCCACATTGCCAGTTAAACAGAAGACCCAATGCTGTTATGGTCTACTGGACTATTTTGAATATTTTGCTGAGTTTACACACCTATAATATTCAATAACGGAACTTCGAAAAAATATGGCATACAGATGAATGCCCATTTTGTATCTGTGTATTCAAAGTGGTTAGGATAGATATATAGTTGCATTCTCTTAATGAATAGAATGATTTGTTTTAATGGTGTTTGTAAATAGGATCACAAGTCCGCATCTTGTACAGCAAGTGACCACTAAGAAGAATATATGCAGTGTGTTATATGTTGAAACTGTACATCCGATTTGATTTGAAACTGTCTCATTGCTGTTTATCAATAAAATTTTGAAAAATAAATAAATAAATAGATATTATTCAGCTTTTTAAAAAAAGAAAAGCATAAGCCAAACTTTAATCAACTTATGGAGTATTTGACAATAGCCATTTATCTTTCAACTCAATCCAAGGAGTTCAACTGAAATGAATGCCATGATTTATTGCCAGGCAATGACATCTATGTCAGAGAAAAGACATGAACCATGGAATATGGTGGAGAGAGAGGTCTTTCTCAGGTTTTAAAAGTGAGTACAAGAAGCTAGGAACACAAACAAAGAAAAAGAATATACTGTACCATATTCAAAAGTATAATAAGAGGGATGTGATACCTTATAGGGAGGTCTGTTTTCCACAACTGTTTGGCAGGACAGGATAGCACAATAGAGAATACTTATACACCTGTGTGAAGATCACTAGCCATTATTCCTCCTAACATTCAGAAGAAAACAATTAAATGAAGAAAAACACTTACGGCATGTAATAAAATTCTTTTAGAGGTTCTATACCAAAGGTACCAGTGTAGTATATATAGAAATAAAGAGACAGGAAACACCCAATCACCACGTCTCCATCCTTGTGCACACTGGTGCTCCTTTGGTGAAGGCAGGCTTCATTATCCAAAGTACTCAATAAGTCCAGAAGCTGCAGGAGAAGAAAGATAAAAATCAAAGGGAACATCCTAAATGCACATGTAAAGCTTTAGGTTGAGTTAAGAGGAACCTTGTTTTGAGTCACTTAAATAAATATTTTGTGTGCTGTGTGTTTCAGAATGACACTGCTTCTCACTCAGGGGCATGTTCTGTTGCTTTCGCTCTCATTGTCTGTGCCTGCCCCATGTCCCTGGGGAAGTTTGCCACCAGTTTTGCCTTGGGATCTACATCTGTGGTCTGGAGTCCAGTAGAAAAACAGAAGACATAAATTATGATTGATTGGCAATTTCTCCACCTGAAGCCAGCATGACTTAATCGAGGTCCACTGCTAGCAATATCCCAGAGGCCACCTCCACCTGGGCAGATATGATCCAGTTCTTTTCCAATAAGCCAGTGGCATGGATGCCATTAGAGTTGTTGCTAATAGATTGCACTAGAGGGTTTAATATTAGGTATGTTTTGAAACAGTCCTTAAATTCTCAAGGTCAGCCAAAAATATTGGACATTGTGCTTTCTAAGTGGAAAATTATTAGCTATCACCTGAAAAGTCGATAATCAAAATTTGCAGCCACAGACTTTGCCTATTTAATTGTTCTCTGAGTACCAGTTCCAGGCAATGGAACCCATATCTACCCATGCTCTCCATTGCTTGTTGTACAAATAAAAGTTAGCTAGTAACTGAGGGGTGAAGAAGCAGAATATCCATTTTCATCAATTTCTGAAGGATTTTTGTATTAAATATAATCTTTCTTTCTTTATTTCTATTTTTTACAGAACCTGGTATCGAACTCAGACCCTAGCACTTGCCAGGCAAGCTCTTATTCTACTAAGCCATCTCCTCAACACTAATATTCCTTATTTAATATTTGTATGCTTGACATATATCTGCATTTCTACAATTTCAAATGAGTAACTTTATAAATTTTCACTCAAATATATTTCAAGTTCCAGGCTGTTGGAGGACAAATTTTTAAAATGCTACATTCTAAATAACAATTAAGTTTTGTAGCCCTTTGAACATATTTAAGCATGAATTTATTAATTTAATTGAACAGGACGTTTCAAATATTAAATGAAAGTGTGTAACCTCAACTAACTGAAAAGCAATTGGGTTGATTCCTAAATATGGAGATAGACATGGAAATGTAGAGTTCTGTATAAGTCTGGTATTTATATCTAAATGCATTTAAAATTATAATCTTATGAATGAAAAATGCAGAATAAATCTAGATTTGGGGTTAAAGATATTTGTCCATTTGTGAATGTGCATGTATTTGCATATATGTATCAGAAAACATTCCAGGAGGATTTCTGGTTGTTCTGTATATCTTGTTTGAAACTTTCAATAAAGAGTCCCCTTCAGATATATTCTGTCCTCCTTGACAGAATGTATAAATTAAGTCTTGATAAGCATAATTGGCTAAAATATGCTTTAAATAATTAAGTTGAGTTTGATTAAATTTGCATATTTTCATGTGAGAAATATTTACTGAATTAATAAATGCATATGAAGAGAAAGATTTTTAAGAAACCTGACTGATTGATTTTTGATTCAAGATTGTTTTTGCAATGTTGGAATTTTAACAAGTGTCCTTGTGGTTGCTACAAAATTGTTCTATTTCTGATACATAGCTCTATACTTAAAAGACTTTTTAATTCATATTAATAAGAAAGAAGATAAAATAGCAATGAAGCAGTTTCAAAACAGATGAATAGGGAAGCTACAATAATTAAATCATTGCCTATTGTTCTCTTCCAAGTAGTTATTCATTTTTTATAGCAAGAAAAAATTTTTTGCCATAAGTTTATTGACAAACAAATAGCAATGAGACAGTTTCAAATCAAATTGGTAGGACAGTTTCAACAATTAACACACTGCATACAATCTTCTTAGTGGTTAATTGCTGTACAAGATGCGGACTCCATTTCCTATTTACAAACACCATTAGAGCAAATCATTCTATTCGTTAAGAGAATGCAACTATATATCTATCCTAACCATTTTGAATGCACAGATACAAAATGGACATTAATCTGTATACCCTTTTTTGTTAAGTTCCGTTATTTGAATATTAAAGGTGTGTAAACTCAGCAAAATATTCTAAAAGAGTCCAGTAGCCCATAATAGTATTGGGTCTTCCGCTTAACTGGCAATGTCAGAAATTGTTGACCTG
>NW_004524790.1:2584404-2587070 GCF_000260255.1 Octodon degus
CAAACATCTTAGTCACAATATGGAAGAGGTATTTTTCATCAAGTATTGATATGTTGAACTTTAAGTCCCTACAGAATATGATAAAAAACATTTAAAAATTAGAATATATTTTTAAAGGAGGCATAAATAATTATACACTTCTCATGTTTGCACATAAGTCCAAAAATCTCACCATATACAACCTTGAAGCAGGACAGTCCCACAATATACCTTTCCTGTCTCTTGCTTTCCTTCACCACCCTTTCTTCTTGGAAATCCACCTATCCGAGAGACATCATAGCAACAACTCGCATGTCATGACATGTAGCCCATATTCAGAATGCCAGAAGGAAAGGCACTCCAAGCATGAAACTACTATTACAAAACTGTGCAGTAGCTTAGTTCACAGGTATCAGTATATATAGTTAGTCAGGGTGAGAATCTTTCCAATTAATTGCTAGATTAAAAAATCTTCTGGTCCTGGTGGTATTTTCAATAGCCACTAACCTTGCCTGGTACAGTATGGGGGTTGTAAATTGGCATGGAAATTTAAAGCAGGTACTTGTTGGTGCACAGCACAAATTAGTTATATATGGGCATGGTAGCTTTTCATCTTCAGTTGTCTCTGATGCAGCTTATATGAAATAATTGTTCTGTAAACTGTAATTGCAAAAAAAAAGTTGCAATTGTTTTGTTGACATTCTGAATGCTTCTAAATAAATATAACTAATAAATAAAAAAAATCTTCTGGAGATTCTCAGGATCATTGCCTTGCTCATCTTCTACATATAGCAGTATGGCTTGACATTGTCATGTTTCCTAGGTCTTCTCCTTTCCCTCTCTTGATTAGTTAGTCCTTGAAATCCTGCTTTACTTTTACTTGTATTATATCTTTCTATTTGTATTTCTTCCTTTGAGTGCTTGTACTAGGGATACTATATGATATTTACAAGATATTTGTCTTGTTTATTTCACTTATGACTATATGTCCAAGTGGCATGCACTTCAATATAAAGGCTTTGAGTTTATCATTCTTAATAGCTGAAAAATACTCCATTGTGTAAAAAAAACACATCTTTTTCAACCATTCTTCAGGTGATGTGCATCTTGGTTATTTCCAAGATTTGGCTATCACAAATTGTTGTGCTATAAACGTAGGCACTCATATATTACTATAATATTATGTTCTCAGATCCTTTGGGAAAATTCCATGTAGAGGAATAGCTTGTTTAAACGGGATTTCCAGACCAACATTTCTAAGGAGTCTCCATACTGATTTCCACAACCGTTGCACCGGTCTACACTCCCACCAGCAGTGGAGAAGGGTTCCTTTTACCCCTGAGCCTCTCCAACATTTGTTGTTGGGTGATTTCTTTATGATAGCCATTCTTTCTGGGGTGAGATGATATCTCAATGTGGTTTTAATTTGCATTTCACAAAAGTCTAGTGATGTGGAGAAGTTTTTCGTATATTAATTTGATTCTTTAATTTCTTCCTCTGAGAAGTGTGTGTTCATCTTGGATGCCCATTTCTGGATTGGGTCTTTAAATTTTGGGGCACTAGATTTTTAATTCTTTATAGATTCTAGAGAGCAGACCTTTGTCTGAATAATTCTTTGTCTTGATTTTTTCCAAATTTGTGAGTTGCCTTTTCACTTTGTTCGTAGTTATTTTTGAAGTGAAAAAAGTTCTGAGTAACAGCACGTCCCAGTTGTTAATTCTTTCAACTGTTTCCCATGCGATTTGATTTCTGTCCATGAACTGTTTGCCTACTCCTATGTCTTCAAGAATTCCACCTAATTTCTCTTAGGAGATTTAGTGTCTCTGCTTTAATGTTTTGATTTTTCATCCATTTTGACTTTAGTTTAGTGCATGGTGATAGACCTGGGTCAAGTTTGAGTTTTCAGCATGTGGGGAGACAGTTTTTCCAGCAACGTTTGTTAAAGAGGCTATTTTTCTTTCAGTGAGTATGTTTGGCCCCTTTGTCAAAGATAAGGTGGTTGAGTGTGTTCGTAGGGGCTTCAGTGTCTTCTAATCTATTCCATTGATCCTCAGATCTATTTGATGCCAGTGCCATGCTGATTTTATCACAATAGCCTTGTAGTATAATTTCATGTCAGGAACTGTGATGCCTCCTGCCTTGTCTTTATTGCCCAGAATTGCCCTTGCTATTCTAGGTTTCTTCTGGTTCCAGATAAATTTTAGAAATGACTTCTCTATGTCTGTGAGGTATGTCGGTGGTAGGCTGATAGGGATTTCATTAAATCTGTATAGCAATTTTGGGAGTATGGCCATCTTCCCAATGTTGGTTTTTCCTATCCGGGAGAATAGAATATCTTTCCATTTTCTAAAATCCTCTATGATCTCATTTTTCAGAGTATTGTAATTTTCCTTGAAATGATCTTTGACTTCTTTAGTTACATGAATTCCAAGGTATTTCTTTTTCCTCGGTGCTATTATAAAAGTAATTCTTTCTATAATTTCCCTCTTAGTGTGTTTATTGTCTGTGTAGAGGAATGCTATTGATTTTGAGTATTGACTTTACAACCTGCTACGCTACTGAATTTCTGTATTAATTCTACTAGCTTCTTGGTGGAGTTTTTTTTCAAAGTTTTATTGATAAACATATAGCAATGAGACAGTTTCAAATCAAATCGAAAGTACAGTTTCAACAAATAATACACTGCA
>NW_004524790.1:2590881-2594231 GCF_000260255.1 Octodon degus
CCTATGAATGTCTTTATGAGTTAAATGTGTTTCTTGTATACAGCATATTGTTGGATTTTGTTTCCTAATCCACTGTGCCAGTCTATTTCTCTTATTTGGCAAATTGAATGCATTTACATTGATGGTCAGAATTGAGATGTATCGACTTACATTTGCCATGTTATTACCTGTTGTCGTCTACTCCTTTATCTCCTGTGTTTAATTGCTTACCCTATTTAGTTGGTTGCTTCCGATCTCATTTGTGGTGTTTTGACCGCTTTAGTCCCTCTCTAGAACATCTATCAGTAGTCTGTGTACGGTTGGCTTTGCCATTGCGAAATTCTTTAGCTGTTCTTTGTCACGGAAGTATTTCACTCCTCCATCAAACTTGAAAGAGAGTTTTGCAGGGTATAGTAGTCTGGGCTGGAATTTGCTTTCATAGAGTACCTGAAGTAATCTCCTCCATATTCTTCTTCCCTCATGGTCTGTGAAGAGAAGTTGGCCGTAATTCTGATGGGTTTTCCTTTGAATGTGATCTGCTTCTTCTCTCGAGTGGCTTTCAGTAGATTATTCTTGTGCTGAATTTCTGGGATCTTGACTATTGTATGTCTCGGTGTGTTTTTCATTTGGTTGAGGTTCCTTGGCGTTCTGTTTGTTTCAGTTACGTGAACGTCAGAATATTTTCTCATATTTTGAAAATTTTCTGCTATTACTTCAGCCCATATTTTTTTAATGTCATTGATGTTGACTCCTTTCTCATTGATGCCTATTCGTCTCACATTGTTCATCTTTGCATCATCTTGCAGGTGATGAATTATTCTTTCCTTCATCCTTGTTTTTAAGAGATCCTTTCTTACCTTTTTGCTAGCTACAGCAGCATCTTCAAGATCTGCATCTCTGTCTTCACATTCACTTAAACGGTTTTGCAAGTTTGTGATTGACAGCTTAATTTCCTCTATATCTCTTTGACTCTGCTTCATGCAATCTATTTCTTTCCTGTATTGCTCATTCGGGAATCCCACATTTTTCTAATCTCCTCTATTTTTTTTAAATCAATTTCTTCTTTAGAAGCAGTTAGAAATTATTTTACTGCAATGTTTTTTTCAGATTGTGTTTCCTCCCTATGTTTCTGTAGTTGCTTCTTTACTTCATCTGCAATGAGTTCTGAGAGTTCTCTTTTTATTTCAGAAAAAAATTGCCCTCTGATTTCCTCTATATCTTTCTGCTGTTGCTTATTTACTTTCGACACTATTAATTCATGCATTTGAGCCGAGCTAGTATCCTCTGCACTTGTTCTGGGTGAGCAATTGGTTTCTTCCGTATGTTTCTGCATTTGATTCTTTAGTGCAGATGTTATTAATTCAGGGATTTCTTTTTTCTTTTCCAATCTGAGGTCTTCTACGTCTTTCTGCAGCTTTTTTTTTATTTCAGAAGCAGTTGCTTCATTGCTTTCAGCTGTGTGATTTCCAATTTTTTCTGTGTTAGTGACTTCTGCACTTGTTACGGTTGGGCTTTGGTTCTGAGGTTGCATTTTGTTCCTTCTCGTCATTTTGTGGAGTACTGTCTTCTGACCTGTGTTGTAGATCTTTGGTGTAGTTATAACTTTCACACGTACTGAAGTTCAGGGGCAGCTCTACAAAATTTGGACTTATCCAGCTGCGTCTGGCTTGGGTCTGACTGGTGTGTTCAGCTCCTTCCCGTTGCTGCCCTTAAGGGTGAACCTGTTGTGCCCCTGTGGGGAGATGTTCTGCTCCTGGACTAGTTGTTTGGATCTATCCTCTACTCTCTCTGCAGGAATTGCAGCTGCAGGATTACACCCCAGCCATGTATGACAGGCCTGAGCTGTGCCTGGAGGAGGCAAGGTGAAGTAGGGGGAAGAGGAAGCTCTCCGCACACACTCACGGGACCTATGATAGGACGGGATCTGAGGGCTCCGGGACGGGGCAAAAATTACTACTCTGTGGGCGGGGCGAAGGAGGCACTGCGGAGTGGTGTGGGGCGGCCCAAGGGGATGGGAGAGAGTCCGGCCCATGCTGCGCCTGGTTGGGACTGGTCCTGCCAGCGCAGGGTAGCAGGAAGCTCTCGGCACACTCACCTGACCTGGGCTAGGACTGGGTCTGGGGGCTCCCAGATGAGTTCCTGTATATCTTTCTGCTATTGCTTATTTACTATCGACGCTATTAATTCATGCATTTGAACCGAGTTGGTGTCCTCCGCACTTGTTCTGGTTGGGCACTGGATTTCCTCCGTATGTTTCTACATTTGATTCTTTACTGCAGATGCTATTAATTCTGGGATTTCATTTTTTATTTCCAATCTGAGTACCTCTTTACCTTTCTGCAGCTGTTTTTTGCTTCAGAAGCCAGTGATTCATTGCTTTCAGCCTTGTTCCCAATTTCCTCTGTGTTAGTGTCCTCTGCACTTGTTACGGGTGGGCTTGTGTTCTGAGGTTGCATTTTGTTCCTTCTCGTCATTTTGTGTAGCACTGTCTTCTGACCTTCGTTGTAGGTCTTCGTTGTAGTTATAACCTTAGCACGCACTGAAGATCAGGTGCATATCTACAAAGTTTGGGTTTCTCCAGCTGTGCCTGGCTTGGTTCTGGCTGCTGTGCTCAGCTCCTCACTGCTGCTGCTCTAAGGGTGAACCTGTTGTGCCCCTGTGGCCTGATATTCTGCTCCTGGACTAACTGAGTGGTTCTATCCTCTACTCTCTCTAGGGATTTCAGCTGCAGGGTTACACCCCAGGCATGTATTGCAGGTTGAGCTGAGCCTGGAGGGGATTAGGTGAAGCAGGGGGGAGAAGCTGCTCTCCCACACACTCACTTGGCCTGGGATAGGACTGGATCTGCGTGTTCCCGGAATATGGCAGAAATTCCTTTTTGGTGGGTTGGGTAGGGGATGTCCTGCGGAGTGATGGGTTCATCCCAAGGGAGTGGAAGAGGGTCTCACCCATGCTGTGCCTGGACTGGGATGAGTAGTTGGTCCCGCTGGCACAGGGTAGCCGGAAGCTCTCCCACAAACTCACCGGACCTGGGCTAGGACTGGGTCTGGTGGCTCCCGGAACGCTGCAGAAATTCCTACTCGGCGGGTGGGGTGAGGGAGGTCCAGCGGAGTGGTCAGGGGCATCCCATGGTGGTGGAAGAGGGACTCCCCCATGCTTCGCCTGGGCTGGGAGGAGTAGTTGGTCCCGCTGGCACAGGGTAGGTGGAAGCTCTCCCACACACTCACCGGACCGGGGCTCGGATTGGGTCTGCTAGTAGTTATTAAGATGGCAAGATTCAGACATGATATCTTGTGTAAACAATATTAGTACAAATCTTTCTTAATGAACTAGGAGAAAGAATCTGTATATCGATCCTAACATATATATAT
>NW_004524790.1:2594541-2604058 GCF_000260255.1 Octodon degus
TGGGTGTTCCACTGCAGTTAGAGATGCTGTATTAAGAGAAGTCTTTAAAGGACATTTTCATACTTGATGCCAGCCCAAAGATTGTAGGTACTTGAATTCAACAAAATATCTCAATGTAGGCCCATAGTACATAATAATAGTGAATTATTGGCACAACTGGCAGTAGTCGGAAGTTGTTTACATGAGCCTTTACAGGTCAGCATGTTAATATGCATTTTGCTTTAATACCACGTGGTTACAATTTTCTGCTGGATGGTTAAGACCAAGTTAAAGCAAGACCTATATAACTAAAACTACACCTTTTGTTATCTGTCAAGTTCAGTCAAATCCCCTCAAGATTTACCCTGGAACCATTTACAACACTTTGTAGATCTTTTGTCAGTGTTAGCCATGTGGATGAGTCATGGCCATTGCTTGGTCAATTTGCTCTCTGTGAAAGCCTGAGAGAATGTTTTCTCTCCATGTGACTCTCCTTAGGCAAACTATATATTGTCAATCACTATCCATTGTGATCTTTTGTGGGTCTATAGTCTTGATCAGAAAATTTGGGACACCACTGCATTACATTATGTCATAGCAGAGGTTCTGTTATGTCCTAAGTCCTCAATGATCTTGAAGGCCTAGGGCCAAAATATTGGCTATCCTTTTAGCCCATGTATTGTTCTAAATTTAGTCTGCAAACTTTAGTTGACAAACATCCAGAAGAGAAGCTTAATGATGTTGTTATCCTGTATCAGTGGTAGTTAGATTTAACATTTCAATCTGCCTGAATATCAAACACTTTAGACATAAAATGAAACTGTTATTTTGCAACAACCATGGATATTCTAAAGAATGTGAAAATAACACATATTTTTTACACAGAAATTAATAAATTGAACCATAGACCACATTGTAGCAGAATATTAGAATATTTAATTCTTGTCTCATATTTTCTTTTTTAATATTTACTTTAAAAAGAATATAGCAATAATTGATATGACATTAATAGCACTACGCATTTAGAAGATGAAAATGGCAGGTATTTCAAACATGGTTTTAGTATTGCACTTTTCTGTCCTCAATTTTATTTGCTTAATTCACAAATAGCAGCATAAAGTTATTCAGTGTGAGAATTCTACACATTAACTGCTATTTTCATAAACCTGATGGAATTCTCAGCATCATGATCATAAGTATCTAGTTTACATGTAGGTATGGTTTTATCTTACCATATTTCCTAAACTTCTCCTTTCTTTCTCCTCATTATTTAACCCTTAAGTTCGGTATTTCCAGTTACCTGTGTTATATCTTTCAATTTTTATTTCTTCTTTGGCCTTCTTACACTAGGGAAAAATAATTATTATTTTTTTCAAAATTTTATTGATAAACAGATAGCAATGAGACAGTTTCAAAGCAAATCGGAAGTACAGATTCAACAAATAACACACTGCATATATCCTTATTAGTGTTTAATTGCTGTACAAGATGCAGACTTGAGATCCTATGTACAAACACCATTAGAACAAATCATTCTATTCATTAAGACAATACAACTATATATCTATCCTAACCACTTTGAATACACAGATACAAAATGGACATTCATCTGTATACCCCATTTTTTCTCAGTTCCATTATTGAATATTATAGGTGTGTAAACTCAGCAAAATATTCTAAAAGAGTCCAGTAGCCCATAATAGCATTGGGTCTTATGTTTAACTGGTAAAGACAGAAATTATTGACCTGAGTCCCCAACAGCTCAACATAACAGCATGGCTTTACTTCCTATATTTCGTCTTCATACTTTTCTACTGGATGGTTAAGACCAAGGTAAAGCAGGATCTGTGCAACAAGAGTTGTAGCTTTTGGGTCTGAGAAGGTCAGTGAAATCCCCTCAGGATTTATCCTGAGATCCTGTATCTCAGATTGTAGAACTTTTGTCAGTGCAGTCATGTGGATGAGTCACGGCCATTGCTTGGCCAATGTGCTCTCTGTGAAAGCCTGAGAGAGTGTTTCCTCCCCATGTGACTCTCCTTAGGCACACTCTTGGGCTCATACTCTCCTTGATCAGAAAATTTGGGACACTACCGAGGTACATGACGTTACAGTACAAGTTCTCATATGTCCTGAGTCTTAATTGACCTTAGAAGGTTAGGGCCAAAATGATGGCTTTCCTTGTAGCCCTCCTTTTTCTCTAACTTTGGTCTGCAAACTTAGGTTGTTAACCATCCAGAAGACAAGCTTATTGTTATTATCAAACGATTTAGGCTATTAAGCTTAACCTCACTATCTCACTGCATCTCAAACTTCTTAGGAATAATAAGGAACAGGTATTTTTCATCAAGTATTGATATGGTGGGAAAATTATGATACTTGCACATGTATGTCTACTTCACATATGAGCATAAAAGCTCCAAGTTGCATGAGCTTACCTAGGAATTTCCAGTTTAGTTTTCTTTCTAGCTGAGTAATACTCAAAGGTACAAAAACATAACCTATTTTTCATCCATTCTTCAGATCAGGGGCATTTTGTTTTTTTCAAGATTTTGATATTACAAATTGTACTTCTGTAAACATAGGCTCTGATATGATGTTTTCATCTCTTTTGGAGAAACTCCCAGTAGACGGATAACTGGACTGAATGGGATTTCCAGTCCTAGTTTGTGGAGGAGCCTCCACAAACTTATTTCCATCATGGTTCACCATTCCACATTCCCACCAGCGGTGGAGAAGTGTTCCTTTTTACCCATAGCCTCTCTAACATTTGTTGTTGGTTGATTTCTTTATGATAGCCATCCATTCAGCATGAGATGGTATCTGAGTGTTGTTTTAATTTGCATTTCATGAATGGCTTGTAATGTGGAGCATATTTTTCATGTATTTATTTGCATCTTGTATTTCTTCCTCAGAGAAGTGTTTGTTCATCTCGGATACCCATTTTTGGATTGGGTATTTAAACTTTAGGGCCTTAACGTTTTTTAATTATTTATAAATTCTATATGGAAGACCTTTGTCTGAGTCCTTATTAGTTAAGATTTTTTCCAAATTTGTGGGTTGTCTTTTCACTCTATTGGTAATTTCTTTTGATGTGGGGAAGCTTCAGACTAAGAAGAGCTCCCAGATGTTAATTCTTTCAAGTATTTCCCATACAGTTTGATTTTTATTCATGAAATATTTACATAACCCCATGCCTTCAAGATTTTCAATGCAGCATATCGTTAGATTTTGATTCCTAATACACTCTGCCTATTTCTTTTAACTGTTAAATTTGCATTAATGGTCATAATTGAAGTGTATTGCAATATGATTGACATGTTATTTACTTCCTGTTGCACACTTCTTTTTCTCCTGTATAGCTACTTTTTCATCCAGGAGATTAAGTATTACTGTTTTAATGTTTAGACTTTTATTACATTTTGTTTAGAGCATGGTGATAGACGTGGGTAAACTTTTAGTTTTTGGCATGTAGAGAGCCAGTATTTCCAGCACCATTTGTTGAAGATTTTTTCTTCCAGCAAGCATGTTTCACACCTTTGTCGAAAGTAAGATAGTTCAGTGTGTTTGTAGTTGTATCTGCATCTTCTAATCTATTCCAGTCATCCTCAGTTTTTTTTTTTTCAACCAATACGGTGCTGATTTTATCACAGTAGCTTTGTAGTAGAATTTGAGGTCAGGGATTGTAAAGCCTCCTGCTTTGTCTGTGTTGCCCAGAATTGCCTTTGCTTTCTGCTTTTTCTGGTTCCAAAAACATTTTAGGAATGATTTCTAAAGTTCTGTGAGGTATGGTGGTGCTATTGTGATAGGGATTGGGTAAAAAGTGTATATAACACTTTTGGGAGTATGGCTGTTTTCACAATGTTGTTTTGTTATCCAGGAACAGGGAATATCTTTCCATTTTGTGAAATTTTCTCTGATCTCTTTTTTCAGAGAACTGTACTTTTCATTGAATAGATCTTTTCACTCTTTAGTTAGAGTAATTCCTACATATTTCATTTTCTGTGGTGCCATTGTGAAGCATATCGCTTCTTTAATTTCTCTCTCACTGTGTTCATTATCTGTGTAGAGGAATGCTAGCGCCTTTTGGGTATTGTCTTTCTAATCTGTGATGCTGCTGAATTTGTTATTGGTATGAGGGTAATTCTTTGTTCCTGTTCTGTTTTCCTAATAGGTGTCTTCACTGCTATAAATTTCCCTCTAAGAACTGCTTTCATTGTATTCCATAAGTTCCGATAAGTTGTGCTTGAACTTTCATTGAATTGTAGCTATTGTTTAATTTCCTGTTTAATTTCATCTGCAAACCATTGGTTGCTGAGGAGGGTGTTGTCTAATTTCCTTGTATTTATGGGGTTATTTTTGGATTGTTTTGTAATTTATTTCCAGTTTCATTGCACTGTGCTCAGATAATATGCATGAGATAATTTCTGGTTTTTGCATATACTTAAGTATGCCCTATGGACTAGTATGTTTAGTATTTTAGAAAATGTCCCATGTATAGATGAAAAGAAGGTGTATTCAGATGTGTTTGAGTGGAACATTCTATATATGTCCACTAAGTTCATTTGTTCAAAGGTCTGGTCCATTTCTGCTACTTCTGTGCTAATTTTTTGTCTGCTTGACCTATCTTTTTGGGAAAAGAGATTGTTAAGTTGTCATTTTAATAATGTGTTATTAGACTTTTCATGTCCATTAAGATTTGTCTTAGGTAGATGTGTGCTCCTGTGTTTGGTGTGAACATATTTATTACTATTACCCCTTGTCCTTGTATTTTTCCCCTAACCAATATGTGGTGACCTTCTTTATTTCAGTTGACTATTTTTGGTTTGAAGTTGAGACTGTCGGCGAACACGATTGCTACCTCTGCTTTTTTCAGAGGACCTGTGGCATGTAGAACTGTTTTCCATTTTCTGACTTTCAGCGAACGAGTTTCTTTACTCTTTAAATTTGTTTCTTGTATAGAGCATATTGTTGGAGTTTGTTTCCTAATACACTCTGCAGTTCTGTTTCTTTTAGTTGTTAAATTTACATTTTTGTCATAATTTAGATGTATTTCCATATGATTGACATGTTAGTTACTTGCTGTTGTCTACTTCTTCTGTGTTTATTTGTTTGCTCTACTTGGAGTGTTCTTTCCTTTCTCATTTGTGGAGTTG
Source organism: Octodon degus (assembly GCF_000260255.1). NCBI lineage: Eukaryota > Metazoa > Chordata > Mammalia > Rodentia > Octodontidae > Octodon > Octodon degus. Next base: position 2,599,674 of record NW_004524790.1, read on the forward strand.
TGGTCATTTTGCTCCTCTCTAAAATATCTTTTATTAGTCTGTATAGTGTTGGCTTTGTCATCTTGAAATTCTTTGGTTCTTCCTTGCCACGAAAGTATTTCACTTCTCCATTGAACTTGAAACACAGTTGTGTAGGGTATATCAGTCTGAGTTGGAATTTATTTTCTTTGAAAACTTGTAGTAGTTTGCTCCATGCTCTTCTTGACTTGATGGTTTGTGAAGAGAACTCTGCTATTATTCTGATGGTTTTCCTTTAAATATGTTATGTTTCTTTTCTGTAGCAGATTTTCAGATATTGTTGTTGTGCTGAATTTCTGGGAGTTTTATTATTATATGTTTGACGTGCTTGGGTGGAACATTCAGTGGTGTGTTTTTAAGTGATTTGATGTTATTTGGAGTTCTATATGCTTTAGTTAACTTAATATCAGATTGTTTCCCCATATGTGGTAAGTTTTCTGCTATGACTTCTGCCCATATTTTTTTTGTATCATTTGTATCCTTCTTTCTCATTGATGCCTATTCGTCTCACGTTTTTCATGTTTGTATCATTTTGCAGATGCTGAGTTATTTTGACCTGCATCTTAGTTGTTTTTAAGAGACTTCTCTTAACTTTTTATTAGCTGTAACAGTGTGTTCAAGATCTGAATCTCTGTCTTCACGTTCATTCAAATGTTTTTGCCAGACTATGAATGAAGTTTCTATTTCCTGTTTATCTCTTTTAATCTGCTTCATGCATTCTATTTATTCCCATCTTTGTCTTTCAATAATTCCACCATTTTTCTATTCTCCTCTATTTTTATCAGTTTATTCTTTTGAAACACTTAGTAACTTTTTCATCATAGTTGTCTTTTTTTTACTTTAGAGATTATTTCCAATCTAATTTCCTCTATAGCTTTCTGAAGTTGTTTCATTTATTTATTTATTTTTACTTCAGACACTACTATTTGAGAGATTTCAGGTGTGTGATTTCCAATTTCTTCTCTGCTTGTGTCTTTTGCATGTTCTGGTTTGACGCAGGGCCTGAGAATGCACTTTTGTCCTTGTCTTTTTATTTTGTTCATCACGGTTCTCTGACCTTTGGTGTAGATTTTTGGTGCAGTTATTAGCTTAGCACTTACCAATATTCTCATGCAAGAGAGATTATATGGTTAAGGTACTTACAGTTTTGTATTTAAAAACCTAGAATTAGGAACACTAATAATGGATAGTGTGGTTTATCAATTAAAGAACATTTTGAACTAATATGTTTGTATTTTAGACCTTAAAATCAAATATTCTCTATGTGTAGCTAAGCAGATATTAAACTGTGAATTTGCATTTAAATTACTTCCCCTTAGTTCTTTCTGATCACATAAGTGCTAAGAGTTCATGAACTCTTTGCCTACCCATATGTCTTCAAGAGTTCCTTCGAGTTTCTCTTCCAGGAGATTTAGTGTTTCTGCTTTCATGTTTTGATCTTCAATCCATTTTGATTTCAGCTTGGTTCATGGGAATGGACGTGGTTCAAGTTTCAGTTTTTGGCATGTAGAGAGCCAGTTTTTCCAGCACCATTTGTTAATGAGGCTATCTTTCTTCCAGTGAGTATGTTTGGCCCCCTTTTCAAAGATAAGGTGGCTGGTTGTGTTCGTAGAGGCTTCAGCATCTTCTAATCTATTCCATTGATCCTCAGTTCTATTTTGTTGCCAGTATCAGGCTGATTTTATCACATGGTAGTATAATTTCATGTCAGGAATTGTAATGTCTCCTGCCTTTTCTTCATTGTCAGTTTTGCCTTTGTTATTCTGGGACATTTCTGGTTCCAAATAAATTTTAGGAATGATTTATCTAGATCTGTGAGGTATGCTGGTGGTAGTTTGATAAGGATTGCATTAAATCTGAACAGCAATTTTGCTGGTATGACTATCTTCACAATGTTGGTTCTTCCTATACAGGAGCATGGAATATATTTTCATTTTCTGAAATCTTCTGTGATCTCTTTTTTAAGAGTACTGTAATGTTCTTTGAAAAGTTCTTTGACTTCTTTAGTTAGATGATTTCCATGGTATTTCATTTTACTCGGTGATATTGTAAAGTATAATGTTTGTGTAATTTCCCTTTCAGTGTGTTTGTTATCTGTGTAGAGGAATGCTATTTACTTTTGGGTATTGACTTTGTATCCTGCTATGCTACTGAATTTCTGTATTAATTCTTGTAGCTTCTTGGTGGAGATTTTTGGTCTTCCAAGTAAGGTATCATGTCATCTGCAAATAAAGATAATTTCACTTCTTCTTTGCCTATTCTTGTTCCTTTTATTTCTTTCACTCGTCTAATGGCTCGAATGATTCCAAAACTATATTGAATAGGAGTGGCGATAGAGGCCGTCCTTGTCTTGTACCAGACCTAAAAGTAAAAATTTTCAGTATTTCCCCATTTAGAATTATATTAGCTGTTCGGTTTTCATAAATGGCTTTTACCAGATTGAGGTAGAAGCCTTCTATTACAATTTGCTGTAAGACTTTGAACATGAATGCGTGTTGAACTTTGTCAAAGGTCTTTTCTGCATGAATTGAGATGCAAAAATCTAGGAAAGGAAGCAAAAACAAAACCAATTCCCAAAGAAAGGAAGTAATTTTACAGATTAGAGCAGAAATTAATTCAATGGAGGCATGGAGAACAATTCAGAGAATTAACGAATCAAAAAACCGATTTTTTGCAATATGAAATAAAATTGATATGCACCTATCTAAACTCATCAAAAAAAGTAAAGAAAAACTTCAAATATAAGCAATAAGGAATGAAAAGTGTGAAATTGCTGCAGACTTAGTGGAAATTCAGAAGATCATCAATAGCTTCTTTGCAAATTTCGATTTGATTTGAAACTGTCTCATTGCTATATGTTTATCAATAAAACTTTGAAAAGAAAAAAAATTGGTCAAGCACTGGCCTGACATTCACATGGCTGACACAAAATATCCACAAGTTGTTGCACATGTTTCAAGAGTTAATCCTGAGGGGATTTGACTGACCTTATCAGATAGCATAAGTCATATTTTTCGTTTTATAGGTCTTGCTTTAACTTGGTCTGAATCACCCAGCAAAATAACGCTACCACAGGGTATAAAAAGTAAGGCTCTTTTACTATACTGAGTTGTAAAAGGCTCAAGTCAACAACTGTCATTTGCCTGTTGTGCTGGTATCTCAATACTTTTACTGAGATAAAATAAATACTAATAGCCTATATTGGGTTATTTTGCTGAATGCAAGTACCTACAATATTTGTACTGGCATCAAGTATGAAAATATCATTGACACATTTCTCCAAATACAGTTTCTCTAACAGCAATGGACCCTCATCCCTGATAAAGCAGAAACAAGCAAGCAAGCAAACAAACAAACAAACAAACAAACAAAAAATGGCAAGGGGATATAAATGAAGGAGTACCTTTTGTTGAAGAAATATATATGTGTATACAAGATAGGATAAATATGCAGCTACTTTCTGTTAGTTCAAAGAGAAGAAAATTTGTTCTAATATTGTTTAGACAAGATATCATGTCTAAGTCTTGCACTCTCAGTAAATACTATGAAGACAACCATATGCAATCTATTCATCATTGTAACTGTCCTACTAACCAGTTTTGAATCTCTCTCATTGCTATTTTATCTTATTTTCTCATTAAAAGGAATAAAAACATTTAAAAACCCTGTATATTTGCATTTTAGTAAGAGAAAATGATTCTTTTTTTCCTTGATCAATAAATACAGTCAATATAATGTGTAAAAATAATTTCTGTTTATTCTTGAAATATAAATTGCTTTTGTTTATGTTATTGAAAAACTTTTACAATATTATTAGCTAATTGCATAAATTTTGTGAATTGCCAAAAAAGAAAGTCATTGCCAATAAAAGCTGCGTATCTTGTAATTATTTCTGTGACTGTTTATCCACAGAAGTGTTCTTGGTTGTTGCACATAATACGTAGTTTACGTTAACTGATTGGTTATATTTTTTCAAGGTAAGAATTTTTATATTTATTTATTAAGATTATACTTGATACATGCTAAGTTAATTCAGGTCTGCATTTTACATAATATCTACATAGATATTTAAGGATGGAGAGTGGTTATTATTGCTGCTATGGGTTTCAGGCCATTTGAAAATAACAAAATATTTGTTTAATAAATGATACCGTACTATTGTGGTATGCATTTTATGCCTAACAGTCACAGGCTACTGTAATTCTTTTTGCACAATGATTTATTCCTATGGAAAAGAGTGGCACAAAAACCTCGAGTCTCCCTTAATTTTAAAAAATCAATAGAGCACCTGTTACAAAACCATGATCTGAAGTTTTATTCTGGAAACATCCAAGAGTTAAATAAAAACATGAATATACTTGCTCTTT
>NW_004524790.1:2604843-2609281 GCF_000260255.1 Octodon degus
ATAACTTTCCTTTAGTTTATTAGTCTATGTAGAAAAATAAACGCTTTTCCACTGTTCATGAGTGTGTAGACTGGTACAACCACTATGGAAGTCAATGTGGAGATCTCTCCAAAACTAAGATTAGAAGTTGCATTCCACGCAGGTATTCTCATTCTTGGTATTTTTCCAAAAGAACTGAATACATCACACCACAGTGAAACATGTGCACCCATGTTTGTAAGAGCACAATGGGCCTTAGATAAATTTTATAAACAACCCAAATGACCATCAGTGGAGGAATGGATATAAAACATCTTGTATGTTTATACAATGGAGTATTGTTAGCTATAAAGATAATCTTGAGGCTTTTCCAAGTAAATGGATGTAACTAGACGCTACATTCATAAGTGAAATAGTTCAGACTAGCAAGTGTAAACTTCATATTGTTTCTCTAGTGTAAGAATCTGAAAGAACAAATAATAGCAAAATCATGGTCAACAAAGCAAGGCAAGTGGTACCACAATTTCTAACTTGCAATTTTATTAGGGAGGTACTGAGACAAATACAGTACAGTATTAAGAAAAGAAAAGGAGATGCATGGATTAATGGAACAGAGTAGAAGGTATAGGAACAATTGTAAATATATGCAGCCACCATATCTTTTACACAAGTCTCAAGCCCCAGCATGGAAAGATACAAAGGCACACTAATGAGTAGCAAGGGAAGAGCTGGCTTACAACATGCCAAAGACTAAATCCAGACCCATCTCTCTCACCATGAACTAAACTAAAATCACATATCAAAGATCTAACTATTAAGAGGAACAATCTATTGTTAGAGTAGACAGAACCCTTAAATACACATGTGTAAGGCACGGTTTATGAGCTACACCCTACCCACACAGAAAGTATAAACAATCTAAAACAGGTGTCTCATCAGTTTGAAAAGCTTTTGCACAGAAAATGATACCACAAGCAGAGTAAACAAACTACCAGAGTCGTCAAAAGTTTCAACCAGCTCTTCCTCAGATAAAGTAGTAATATCTAGAATATATAAAGATCACAATAAAATAAGGTATTGGAAGTTTAAAAATGCAATCCAGAAAGGAACTTCTGAAATGAATACATAGTTCTTAGATGAAGGGGTAGAATTTGCAAATATATGAAAGAAACGTTCAGCATCACCCACTGACCCTTTAAGCAATCAAATTAAAGATATCAGTCAGTAAGAAGTGCTGGAGGGGCTAGAGCAAATTAGGAACCCTTTTCTATTGTTGGCTGGAGTGTAGACTTGTGCAGCTACTGTGAAAAGCAGTACAGAGATTCCTCAAAGAGTAGGACTAGAGGTTCCGTTATTCCCAGGTATTCCCCTTTGGGATATCTTTTCAAAAGAATTGAAAGCATACTACTCTAGCTCTGTATGCACACCTAAGTTTATGGGAGCACAGGTTGTAAGAGTTAAGATGTGGAAAGAATACAAATGACTATCACCTGACGAATGAGCATTGAAGATGTGTTTATTCAGTACAATGTAGTACTATTCACCCTTAAATGGTAAGCTTGACCTTTCTAGGTAAATGGATGCACTCTACCCTTGAGACTTTACTCTTAAGTGAAACTATGTGAACACAGATGTTAAAATATTACATAATTTCTCTGGTGTGCAAAATTGAAAGTGTAAACATGAAGTAAAATATATGGTACGTATAGTGAAGTAGTAAAAAATTTCAAATGAGAAGGGAAAAAGGGAAGGCCTAGGAAAAGAAAAAGTAGAATGACAAAAATGAAAGAAAATTTCTGTAAATAAGAAGAACACTTGAAGCAAAGAAAGGAAAGTAATCTATGTTTCTCTTTCCTGTGTGGGTAACGATGGATCTCACTATTCCAGAAGCAGCACAGGTCAACCATGGATAAATCACAAGGGAGATAAAATCTTCGAGCTAAATATGCACTCAGCACTGTTGAAGATACCACCTGCCACCTTCTGAGACCTATTCAGGAAGCTCTGTGTGCAGGAGCAGGATTTCTAGTGCAGTTTTCATTGAATTCTGCCCCAGAGATGTGGCCTGCATACTCCAGAGACAGTCATGAAACATGTTATAAAACGTCTCCCCACAGGTTAGCCAGTTTAAGGCCGGCATCCCAAGATTCATCAGCAGGATCCTACATTCCATGCCAGTAATTGTCCCCGTGGTGTTTGATGTCTGAGTTCTGTCTTTTTAATTTTGGCACAAATGTCGTGAGCAGATCAGGATACAAAATAGGAATTACGAATAATTTTTCTGTTAGGAGAATCTGGGTCTACATTAGCACACTTAATTGGGGTCAATACCCTTAATTATTAATATTTTATCTGAGAACGAAGTACCTTGAACTATAAAGTGTGATCAGAGATCTGTTATTTTTTACCAACCATGGATGTTTTAATAGTTAAATCCCTATAGAATGCTCATAGACAAGATCTATATTTTTACAGAGAAAATTAGACATCAATAGTAGTGCGTAATAATTAAGGACATTCAGACTAATAAAAGTATGTATTAAAATTCATAACAGTTTTGAAAAGTTCAAGGTGAAAGCAAAATAATTGGTAATAATATGATCAGCAGTGAGCATAAAGAAGATTCATTGTAGATTAAATGGTACAAAATTATGAAATAAAATTTCAATTGAAGAATGTGATAGTTACTGAGGATTACACATGTGAGATTATTAAACTATGAACTAGTAGTCTTTTCTTTAATATACAAAAATTCTAAACGATATGAAATACAAGCCTGGAAAATGGTGCAGGATTGCTAAAGGTAATAGATAAATTATAGTAAAATCATAAATTTTAATTTAAGAAAGCTAATTTTCTTCCAGGATGTTTTTTACCTTTCGTCTCAGGAAGAAAATCATTCTCTGGCCTTAACAAAATAGCATGGCACTTCGGGACAAATATGCAACCCAGCAACCCAGCACTGGAAGCCAAGATGGAGAAGACCTCCTTGGCCACCATGATCTTCCCCTTGCTGCTGTGGTACACGGGCAGGAAGGTGACCCACACGCTGCAGAACACCAGCATGCTGAATGTCAGCATGCTGCAGAACACCAGCATGCTGACCCACACGCTGCAGAACACCAGCATGCTGAATGTCACCTTCATTGAAGGTGCCAGACAGTTTCTTGGCCAGGAAAGCCACAGTGAAACTCACCAGGGCAAGTGAGCCCAGGTATCCCAGGACACAGTAGAAGGCAGTGAGGGAGCCCTTGTTGCACATGATGATGATGTGACCATGCTCAGAGTGAGCATCTGTGTCAATGTAGGGTGAATTTTTCCCCATCCAGATGCCACAGAGAGTGAGTTGCATCAGGCAACAGATTGGGATGATGTAGTTTGGTGCCTCTGATGTCAGCAATTGCCTCATTCTTCTGCCTGGGACAGTGGCCTTAAAGGCCAGCAACACTTTAATAGTTTTGGCCAAGACAGTGAAACAGCCACAGTGAACACAATTCCAAATGTGGTCTGCTGCAGGATGCAGGTGGCTGCTTTGGGACGTCCAATGAAGACCAAGCAGCAGTGGAAACAGCAGGTGAGGGAGATGAGCAGGGTGTAGCTGAGAGCCCTGTTGTTGGCCTTGACGATGGGAGTGTCTCTGTGCTTCACAAAGAGCCCAAGAACAGCAGCTGTGAGGACAGCTAGGCTCAGGGCAGTGACAGCCAGAGCCTTTCCCAAGAGGTCTTCATAACCCAGATATGTCACAGCTTTTTGCAGGCAGGAACTTCTCTGAATATTGGCATATTGATGATCTGGACACTTTGTACATTGTTCCATATCTAGCAGGAATTAAAATTGCCATTTGCATGGATTATTCTCATTAATTTTTCTCAAACCCATCATAGGAACTCACTTAACTTAAACTAAATTGTCAATGATTACATTATTCTCCCTTTTTCTCCTCTTTTTCAGCCTTTGGTATTGAATTCAAGCTTTGCACTAAGATATATTTTCGACACTTTCAAAGTTTTTTATTTGGAGAAAGAATCTGTCTAAATCACTATTAATTCAAGGCTCTGTTCCAACAGAAAATCTTTATTTTCTGCTACTAAGAGCACTGCAACCTAGGCATGCATCACCACAACTCACTGTTTCATTTTCCTAAAATATATAATATTTTAGATATTATATAAAGAACACCTAAACAGTCAGTAACTCCTAAATAATCTTGATTATTTGCTATTTATTTCCATAATAAATCTGGCATCTCTATGATAACTTTTAAGTTTTACAAAGCAATAAAATATCTACTTTTATTCCTTTATTCACGTTTTGTTTTTTTTTTTAATTTATTTGAGAGAGAGAGAGAGAGAGAGAGAGAGAGAGAGAGAGAGAGAGAGAGGCCAGCTCAGCCCACCAGGGGGCGGGGCTGGCTGGCATGTGGTGCTGGGGGATTGAACCGCGGTCCCTGATGCTTTGC